>NW_027442412.1:0-121821 GCF_048569485.1 Anomaloglossus baeobatrachus
TAATGCAAGTGGTATGTAAAAAAACAACTAACAAGTTGTGAACCAATGCGTGTTTTGTTTCTCTTTAGTAATAAACAGGTCTCTATGTAAAATGTTTTTTGGTTTAACACAAGGCACGTACAATTTTCATGATTGACTAAATAGTGAAACAAACAAGTGTATTTTCTAATTTCAGATCCTAAATCAGAGTTAGTAGCATATGGTTTTCAGTCAGGAGACTGATTAATCCTAAAGGGACAAGCGAGAAAGAGCCATGAGTCAAGATTAGATGAGTTGATCCAGCTTCTCCCAACCACAGAGATTTCGATAAAGCTCAACGGCAGGACAACATGGATTCATGCCTCGCATTGCTGAAGGGTCGATCCACAGGAGCTGCACTGAGCATCCTGCTCTTATTTATTTTTTTCAAAAAGACCTGTACAGTCTATGACCATCATTGCCAAAATAGTTAGAAGAGAGGACTTTTAGAGCCTTCAGACATGGGAAAGTCCAACTACAAAGGGTGAGGACTCGCCATGGGGTCCTTGGTCTCAAACCGGGGAAGAAAACTTTTCCCCTCTCCACCCATGCCTCAACGTTCAGTCAGGCAGGTTTTTCCCCAATAGATCTTTCTTCCTCTCTACCTAAGGGAACGCAGTACCCTTAGTATTTGGAAATGGCAGAATTGAGTCTTAAGGAGGGACTGTTGAAGGTACGAATTGAGTAATCTAAAATACTTAGTTTGGCCATTTTATAGACCAAAATATGTGGTTTAGTTAATGTAACCTAACAAATTTATAAATGTTTTTGTTTCCTACTAACTCACATATGAATATATTCAGTAATTTTCCTTAACACAAAATGCTAGCTATGGACTCTCTAATCTCAGGAAAAGTTTTGGAAGAGTCTATCCCATCAGGCTGATGTCTTCCCGGCCTAGTCTGCTGAGCACTGGCAGTGACACGCAAGTTAACATCACATCTCAGAAACCAACAGACCTGAAACAACCGAAATAGAAAGCGGCTGCTATTTTACCCATTATTCCAGAAAGTTTCTCTAAGTCAGCGCCACAAACTGTTCACATGAAGCCTCATAATGTTTTTTTTTTTTTTTTATCAAGAGCATATCCGGAAAGAAGAACCATAGACAATCTGTAGCAAATGTTTTTTTTGGTAATGTGCTAATTTTAAGAAAAGGTCTAAATTCAATTTTCCTTGGTCAGGATAATGTGCCCTAATGAAAGTAATAACGCCAATTCTAATAGCCTCTATAAATCATAAAGTTATTTTTAATAAATAAAATAAGTTTTTAAGGGGGAGCTAAAGCCTGTAGTGTTGTATTAACAACAATCTAATGGAAGGCCCATATATATATATATATATATATATATATATATATATATATATATATATATATATTAGAGTCCCAAGGGGGGAAGGTCACAAATAAGTTCCAAATAAAATATATCTGAATGGGAAAAAAAATTAAAATTTAAGGTTGACAACATTCACAGATATCTTATTAAGGGGGGCCTGTGAAGGTAGCCGGGGCTATAAATTGTTTGTTCAAACGTAATAAGAATATCTGTGTATGTAAATAATCAAAATGTAGATGTCATTGCATAATTATCTGTGTGTCTATATGACAATTGCAAAGACGCCATAATATGATTCTAGGTTGTATATTCAGGAAAGGATTAACTGGCAAGATGATGAAGCCAAGGTACAAATGAACAAGGGAGATATTCATTAAGTTAATTGGGAGCCTTATCAGTGGTTTCACACATACAGAAAGAAGGAATAATAAGCAGAGAGGTATTTTATAACATACTGGGAAAAACTGGGGAGTTGAATACTCCCTACTCCCTGTTCTAGTTTCAAGGTCAATGTTGCATTCTGTATAATTGAGTCTATTTCAATATACGAGTCCAGTCTATGACATTGGCTCATACGGTGAACACGTTTTGTGTGATCATTGTCTGATTCAGTAATATCTGCGCAGATGTATTGCTAATTCGATACGTGCTTCTGGATACTCTGAATGAAGATAACATTAGCTATCTTCACCTACATTTCTCTCTCGACAGTTCTCTGAGCATGCTCAGCATGTCCAGCAGAACATTCTAAATCTTTTAAAAGCACTCCTAGTCTCTCTCTGTCTGTCGGTCGGTCTCGCTCTCTCTGTCAGCCGGTCTCTCTCTCTCTGTCTCTCTCGGTCTCTATATCTCTCTCTCTGTCAATGTCGGTGTCTCTCTCTGTCGGTCTCTCCCTCTCCCCCCCTCTCTCATACTCACCGATCACACAGGCGCGGCGCTGCAGAGCTGTCGCAATGCTCTGGCGGCTTCTCCTCTTTTGAAAATGCCGGCCGCTCATTATTCCCTGCTTCCCGCGCCCACCGGCGCCTATGATTGGTTGCAGTCAGACGCGCCCCCACTCTGAGTGACAGCTGTCTCACAGCCGCCGGTGGGCGGGTCTATATCATGCAGTACAATAATAAAAAAACATTTTTTTAAAAAAACCACGTGCGGTGCCCTCCAATTTTGATACCAGCCAAGATAAAGGCACACGACTGAAGGCTGGTATTCTCAGGATGGGGATTCCCACGTTATAGGATCCATTAGATGTGACAATGCCGCCACTTTACCCGACTCTTTCCAATTGCCCTGGTGCGGTGGCAGAATCTCCTCATAAAGCAAATTGATAAAGCAGCGAGTCTCAGAGAGGTAATTATTATGGGGGACTTTAACTATCCTGATATAAATTGGGGAACAGAAACTTGCAGTTCGAGCAAAGGAAATAGATTTTTGATAACAATGAAAGATAATTACCTTTCCCAAATAGTACAGGACCCCACAAGAGGGGGAGCACTACTAGACCTTGTACTAACCAATAGGCCAGACCACATATCAAATATACAAGTTGGGGGTTACTTGGGGAATAGTGATCACAAAATAATAAGTTTTCGTGTATTCTTTAGTAAGATGTATAGTAGAGGGGCTACAAGGACACTAAACTTCAGGAAAGCAAATTTTAAACGGTCGGGAGATGATCTTAGTGCAATAAACTGGGATGATGTACTAAGTAATAAAAGTACACAAAGCAAATGGGAGACTTTTATGAGCATCCTGAATAGGGCTTGTGCAGAAAATATACCCTATGGGAACAAACATGCTAGAAATAGGAGGAATCCCCTATGGCTAAATAGAGCTATAAGGGAAGCAATAAAAGAAAAACAGAAAGCCTTAAAAGAATTAGAGAGGGTGGGTAGTAATGAGGCATTATATAATTATAGAAAATCAAATAAAATATGTAAAAAGCAAATTAAGTTAGCTAAGTTTGAGACAGAGAGACTCATTACGAGAGAAAGTAAAAATAATCCTAAAATATTCTTTAACTGCATAAACAGTAAAAAACTGAAAAGCAATAGTGTTGGCCCCCTTAAAAATAGTCTTGCTGAAATGGTGGAGGGGGATGAGGGTAAAGCCAACCTGCTGAATTACTTTTTTTCTACGGTTTTTATACAAGAAAATGCTATGGCAGATGACATGACCAGTGATACCATAAATTCACCCTTGAATATTACCTGCTTAACCCAGCAGGAAGTACGCCGCCGCCTCAAAATCACTAAGGTTGACAAATCTCCGGGCCCGGATGACATACACCCCAGAGTACTACAGGAATTGAGTTCTGTGATAGATAGACCATTATTTTTAATCTTCACAGATTCCTTAATAACAGGATCGGTACCGCAGGACTGGCGCATAGCAAATGTGGTGCCAATATTCAAAAAGGGGACAAAAACTGAGCCGGGAAATTATAGGTTGGTAAGTTTAACCTCTACGGTTGGTAAAATCCTTGAGGGTTTCTTGAGAGATGCTATACTGGAGTATCTCAAGAAAAATAACCTTATGACAGAGTATCAACATGGGTTTATGAGGGATCGATCCTGTCAAACTAATTTGATCAGCTTCTATGAAGAGGTAAGTTCATGCGTGGACCAGGGAAATGCAGTGGATGTTGTGTATATGGACTTTTCAAAAGCTTTTGATACGGTGCCACACAAAGAAGGGAATTTTGTTTACTTACCGTAAATTCCTTTTCTTCTAGCTCCTATTGGGAGACCCAGACAATTGGGTGTATAGCTTCTGCCTCCGGAGGCCACACAAAGTATTACACTTTAAAAAGTGTAACCCCTCCCCTCTGCCTATACACCCTCCCATGGATCACGGGCTCCTCAGTTTTGGTGCAAAAGCAGGAAGGAGAAAACGTATAAATTGGTCTAGGGTAAATGCAATCCGAAGGATGTTCGGAGAACTGCAAACCATGAACCAAAAGAACAATTCAACATGAACAACATGTGTACACAAAAAAACAACCAGCCCGAAGGGTACAGGGGCGGGTGCTGGGTCTCCCAATAGGAGCTAGAAGAAAAGGAATTTACGGTAAGTAAACAAAATTCCCTTCTTCTTTGTCACTCCATTGGGAGACCCAGACAATTGGGACGTCCAAGAGCAGTCCCTGGGTGGGTAAAAGAATACCTCAATAAAAAGAGCCGAAAAACGGCCCCCTCTTACAGGTGGGCAACCGCCGCCTGAAGGACTCGTCTACCTAGACTGGCGTCTGCCGAAGCATAGGTATGCACTTGATAGTGTTTCGTGAAAGTGTGCAGACTAGACCACGTAGCTGCCTGACACACCTGCTGAGCCGTAGCCCGGTGCCGCAATGCCCAGGACGCACCCACGGCTCTGGTAGAATGGGCTTTCAGCCCTGAAGGAAGCGGAAGCCCAGAAGAACGGTAGGCTTCGAGAATCGGTTCCTTGATCCACCGGGCCAAGGTTGACTTGGAAGCCTGCGAGCCCTTACGCTGGCCAGCAACAAGGACAAAGAGCGCATCTGAACGACACAGGGGCGCCATGCGAGACACGTAGAGCCGGAGTTCTCTCACAAGATCCAAAGAGTGCAAATCCCTTTCACACTGGTGAATTGGATTAGGGCAAAATGAAGGCAAGGAGATATCCTGATTGAGATGAAAAGGGGATACCACCTTAGGGAGAAATTCCGGGACCGGACGCAGAACCACCTTATCCTGGTGAAACACCAGGAAGGGGGCTTTGCATGACAGCGCTGCTAGCTCAGACACTCTCCGAAGTGATGTGACTGCCACTAGAAAGGCCTCCTTCTGCGAAAGACATGATAAAGAGACATCCCGCAGCGGCTCGAAAGGTGGTTTCTGAAGAGCCGTTAGCACCCTGTTAAGATCCCAGGGTTCCAGCGGACGCTTGTAAGGTGGGACTATGTGGCAAACTCCCTGCAGGAACGTGCGGACCTGCGTAAGCCTGGCTAGACGCTTTTGAAAAAACACGGAGAGCGCCGATACTTGGCCCTTGAGAGAGCCCAGTGACAAACCCTTGTCCATTCTGGATTGAAGGAATGAAAGAAAAGTGGGTAAGGCAAACGGCCATGGAGTAAAACCGTTATTAGCGCACCAGGATAGGAAGATTTGCCAAGACCTATAATAGATCTTGGCGGACGTAGGCTTCCTGGCCTGTCTCATGGTGGCAATGACATCCTGAGATAACCCTGAAGACGCTAGGAGACAGGACTCAATGGCCACACAGTCAGGTTGAGGGCCACAGAATTCAGATGGAAAAACGGCCCTTGTGACAGCAAGTCTGGACGGTCTGGATGCGCCCACGGTTGACCCACCGTGAGATGCCACAGATCGGGATACCACTACCGCCTCGGCCAGTCTGGAGCGACGAGAATGGCGCGACGGCAGTCGGACCGCATCTTGCGTAGTACTCTGGGCAGCATTGCCAGAGGGGGAAACACATAAGGCAGTCGAAACTGCGACCAATCCTGAACTAACGCGTCCGCCGCCAGAGCTCTGTAATCCTGAGACCGTGCCATGAATGCCGGGACTTTGTTGTTGTGCCGTGACGCCATGAGATCGACGTCCGGCGTTCCCCAGCGGCGACAGATCTCTCGAAAAACGTCTGGGTGCAGAGACCATTCCCCCGCGTCCATGCCCTGACGACTGAGAAAATCTGCTTCCCAGTTGTCTACGCCCGGGATGTGAACTGCGGAGATGGTGGAGGCTGTGGCTTCCACCCACTGCAGAATCTGTCGGACTTCCTGGAAGGCTTAACGACTGCGAGTGCCGCCTTGGTGGTTGATGTATGCGACGGCAGTGGCGTTGTCTGACTGAATACGGATCTGCCTGCCCTCCAACCACCGATGAAAAGCCAATAGGGCTAGATACACTGCCCTTATCTCCAGAATATTGATCTGAAGGGATGACTCTATCGGAGTCCAGGTTCCCTGAGCCCTGTGGTGGAGAAAAACCGCTCCCCACCCTGACAGGCTCGCGTCCGTGGTGACCACAGCCCAGGTTGGGGGTAGGAAGGATTTTCCCTGCGACAGAGAATTGGGAAGGAGCCACCACTGAAGTGACGTCTTGGTTGCAAGGGAAAGAGAGACGTTCCTGTCGAGGGAAGCCGAACTCCTGTCCCATTTGCGGAGAATGTCCCATTGGAGTGGCCGAAGATGGAATTGCGCGAACGGGACTGCCTCTATAGCTGCCACCATCTTCCCCAGGAAGTGCATGAGGCGCCTTAAGGGGTGTGACTGACTCCGAAGAAGGGATTGCACCCCTGCCTGCAGAGAAAGCTGTTTGTCGCTCGGAAGCTTGACTAACGCTTGCTGGGTATGAAACTCCATCCCAAGGTACGTCAGTGATTGGGTCGGTGTCAACTTGGATTTCGGGAAGTTGATGATCCACCCGAACCGCTGGAGAGTCGCCAGAGCGACAGATAGACTTTGTTGACACGCCACCCGAGACGGGGCCCTGACTAGGAGATCGTCCAAGTATGGAATCACCGAGTGGCCCTGAGAATGCAGGACCGCCACAACGGAAGCCATGACTTTGGTGAAAACCCGTGGGGCTGTAGCCAAGCCGAAAGGCAATGCCACGAACTGGAGATGTTCGTCCCCGATGGCGAAACGTAAGAAACGTTGATGCTCGGGTGCGATCGGTACATGGAGATAAGCATCCTTGATGTCGATCGATGCTAGGAAGTCTCCTTGTGACATTGAGGCGATGACCGAGCGGAGAGATTCCATCCGGAACCGTCTGGTTCTCACATGTCTGTTGAGTAGCTTGAGGTCCAGAACGGGACGGAATGACCCATCCTTTTTTGGCACCACGAACAAGTTGGAGTAAAATCCGCGACCACGTTCCTGAAGGGGAACGGGGATCACAAATCCTTCCATCTTTAGAGCGGCTACTGCCTGAAAAAGTGCGTCGGCCTGAGCGGGGGGCGGAGAGGTTCTGAAGAAGCGATCCGCAGGACGAGAGCTGAACTCTATCCTGTAACCATGAGACAGAATGTCTCTCACCCATCGGTCTTGAACATGTGGCCACCAGGCGTCGCCAAAGCGGGAGAGCCTGCCACCGACCGAGGATGCGGTCAGGGGAGGCCGAGAGTCATGAGGAAGCCGCCTTGGAAGCAGTGCCTCCTGCGGCCTTTTGTGGGCGAGACTTGGATCGCCACGCATAGGAGTTCCTCTGGCCTTTCTCCGGCCTGTTGGACGAAGAGGATTGGGACTTGGCTGAGGGACGAAAGGACCGAAATCTCGATTGAACCTTTCTCTGTTGAGGTCTCTTAGGTTTGGCCTGGAGTAAGGAGGAATCCTTTCCTTTGGATTCCTTAATAATCTCATCCAATCGTTCGCCAAACAAACGGTCGCCAGAAAACGGCAAACCGGTTAAGAACCTCTTGGAAGCCGAGTCTGCCTTCCATTTGCATAGCCACATGGCCCTGCGGACTGCCACAGAGTTAGCGGATGCTACAGCTGTACGGCTAGCAGAGTCCAGGACGGCGTTCATGGCGTAGGATGAAAAGGCTGACGCCTGAGAGGTCAAAGACGCAACTTGCGGAGCCGAATTACGTGTGACAGCATTAATCTCAGTCAGACAAGCCGAGATACCTTGGAGTGCCCACACGGCTGCAAAGGCCGGGGCAAAAGACGCGCCCGTGGCCTCATAGATGGACTTCACCAAGAGCTCTATCTGTCTGTCAGTGGCATCCTTTAGCGATGAGCCATCTGCAACCGACACCACGGATCTAGCCGCCAATCTTGAGACTGGAGGATCCACCTTGGGACAGTGAGCCCAACCCTTAACTACTTCAGATGGGAAGGGGTAACGCGTGTCAGTGAGGCGCTTAGTAAAGCGCTTGTCCGGGGCTGCTCTGGGCTTCTGGACAGCGTCCCTGAAGTTAGAGTGATCAAAAAACGTATTGCGTGTACGTTTGGGGAACCGAAACTGGTGTTTCTCCTGCTGAGACGCCGACTCCTCTACAGGAGGAGGCGGGGGAGAGAGATCTAACACCTGGTTGATGGACGAGATAAGATCATTTACTAAGGCGTCCCCCTCAGGTGTATCAATGTTAAGGGCAACGTCAGGGTCAGAGCCCTGAGCTGCGACGTCCGCCTCGTCCTCCAGAGAGTCCTCAAGCTGGGATCCCGAGCAGCGAGAGGAAGTCGGGGAAGAGTCCCAGCGAGCCCGCTTAGCCGGTCTAGGACTACGGTCCGGGCAGGAGTCCTCCGCCTGAGACCGAGGGGCCAACCTGGGAGCGCGCTGCGGCGCGAACCGAGAGGGGCCTGGAGGCGACGAGCCAACAGGGGCCGGGGCCTGTGAAAGGTCCGGTCTGGACTGCAAAGCCTCTAGCAGCTTAGAAGACCATTTGTCCATAGACTGTGCAATAGATTGAGAAAGTGACTCAGAGAGTTTCTCAGCAAAAGAGGCGAACTCTGTCCCTGCAGCCTGGTCAGGGGGAGCAGGGGGGTCTACATGAGCCGAGGGGCCCACCAGTGTCCGAGGCTCCGGCTGAGCAAGCGAAACAGGGGTCGAGCATTGCTCACAGTGAGGGTAGGTGGAACCCGCAGGTAACATAGCCCCACAAGAGGTACAGGCCGCAAAAAAACCCTGTGCCTTAGCAGCTTTGCTCCTTGTGGACGACATGCTGTTGTCTCCTAGGAGAGTGATCACTGAGGGTATATGGGAAGGGGGTATACAGCCCGACCGAACAGATAGATATAGATATATACGTATCTAATCCGGCACCCTAGGGGGACCAGCACCGGGTGACCGGTGTGGCTTACCGACCGCTAACGAGCGGTGTGTGTCCTCCAGATTCCCTGCCTTGGATCCCCCGGAGATGCAGAGCTGTTCACTGAGAATCCTCCACCGGCAGAATGCCAAAAAATGGCTGCCGGAGCTCTCAGGGCAGGAGTGGAGCCGTGGGCGGCGCCAGAAAAGTGCGGGAATCTGGGGTCCCCACAGTGATCAGTGAGGGGGGAGGAAACATGCAGGATGCTCCAGCCCTCACATCCGACGTCAGGTCGGTAATCCCGCCCTTACCCCTGACAGGCAGGCCCGGGGGCGGGATTTTTGCGACTAGGCCGCGATGAAGCCGGGGACTAAATTTGAGACCGCGCCCGACAAGCAGGCACGGTCGGCGCGGAAGTCCACCGGCCTCTGAATTCAGCAGCCACCGTGGCTTCCGGGAAGAAGGTGCGCTCCCTGCACAGTCCCCTATGGGGACACAGAGTACCTTAGAGTTGCAGGGCCCGGTCCCTGAGGTTGAAGAGGCTCCGGTCCGGCAGGGTCCCACAGGGGCTGCAGATGGAGCACGGTCCCAGTAAATGGATGACCGCTTAGGATCCCACTTCTCCCAGAGCCGCATAAGGGATGGTGAAGGAGACGGCATGTGGCTCCAGCCTCTGTACCCACAATGGGTACTTCAACCTTAACAACACCGCCGACGTAGTGGGGTGAGAAGGGAACATGCCGGGGGCCCCGTGGGGGCCCTCTTTTCTTCAACCGACATAACTAAAATGAGAATGCATGAGTGGATGTGTGCCTCCTTCCACACAAAGCATAAAACTGAGGAGCCCGTGATCCACGGGAGGGTGTATAGGCAGAGGGGAGGGGTTACACTTTTTAAAGTGTAATACTTTGTGTGGCCTCCGGAGGCAGAAGCTATACACCCAATTGTCTGGGTCTCCCAATGGAGCGACAAAGAAAGGTTGGTACATAAAATGAGAATAATGGGGATAGGGGAAAATATGTGTAACTGGGTTAAAAACTGGCTCAGTGATAGGAAACAAAGGGTGGTTATTAATGGTATGTACTCGGACTGGGTCTCAGTTCATAGTGGGGTACCACAGGGGTCAGTATTGGGCCCGCTTCTTTTCAACATATTTATTAATGACATTGTTGGAGGCATGCGGAGTAGAATTTTAATATTTGCAGATGATACTAAACTCTTCAGGGTAATCAATACAGAGGAGGATAATTTTATATTACAGGGAGAATTATGCAAATTGGAGGATTGGGCTGAGAAGTGGCAATTGAAGTTTAATGTAGATAAATGTAAGGTCATGCACTTGGGTAGAGGAAATAAAAATTATAATTATGTACTTAATTGTAGAACACTGGGTAAAACAGACACAGAAAAAGACTTGGGTGTATGGGTGGATGGTAAACTTAACTTTGGTGGTCAGTGTCAGGCAACTGCTGCCAGGGCTATTAAAATAATGGGATGTATTAAAAGAGGTATAAGTGTTCATGAAAAAAATATAGTTCTACCTCTGTACAAGTCACTAGTGTGACCGCACTTAGAATACTGTGTACAATTCTGGTCACCGATATATAAAAAGGACATAGCTGAACTGGAGAGGGTGCAGAGAAGAGCGAACAAGATTATTAGAGGGTGGGCTGCAATACCAAGAAAGGTTATTAAACTTGGGGTTATTTAGTTTGGAAAAACGAAGCCTTAGGGGGGATCTAATCACAAAGTATAAATATATGAGGGGACAGTACAGAGACCTTTCCAAAGATCTTTTTACACCTAGGCCTGCGACTGGAACACGGGGGCATCCGCTACGTCTTGAGGAAAGAAGGTTTAATCATAATCAAAGACGAGGATTCTTTACTGTACGGGCAGTGAGACTATGGAACTCTCTGCCGCATGATGTTGTAATGAGTGATTCACTACTAACATTTAAGCAGAGCCTGGATGCTTTTCTTGAAAAATGTGATATTACCAGTTATGTATATTAGATTTTATGACAGGGTGTTGATCCAGGGAACTAGTCTGATTGCCGTATGTGGAGTCAGGAAGGATTTTTTTTCCCCATTGGAACTTGTTTGCCACATTGGGGTTTTTTTGCCTTCCTCTGGATCAACATGTTAGGCTACGGGTTGAACTAGATGGACTTAGGCGGGCTTTGCACGTTGCGACATCACAAGCCGATGCTGCGATGTCGCACGCGATAGTCCCCGCCCCTGTCGCAGGTACGATATCGTGTGATAGTTGGCGTAGCGAAAATTATCGCTACGCCAGCTTCACACGCACTCACCTGCCCTGCGACCGTCGCTGTGGCCGGCGACCCGCCTCCTTCCTAAGGGGGCGGGTCGTGCGGCGTCATAGCGATGTCACACGGCAGGCAGCCAATAGCGGCGGAGGGGCGGAGATGAGCAGGATGTAAACATCCTGCCCACCTCCGTCCTTACGCATATCCTACGGAAGCCTCGGTGACGGCCGTAGGAGATGTTCCTCGCTCCTGCGACTACACACACAGCGATGTGTGCTGCCGCAGGAGCGAGGAACAACATCGAACTGTCGCGTCAGCGTAATTATGGATTACGCCGACGCTGCACCGATGATACGATTACGACGATTTTGCGCTCGTTAATCGTATCATCTAGGCTTTACACAGTACGATGTCGCATGCGATGCCGGATGTACGTCACTTTCAATTTGACCCCACCGACATCGTACCTGCGATGTCGTAGTGTGCAAAGCCCACCTTAGAGTCTCCCTTCAACCTTAAAAAAACTATGATACTATGATACTAGGGGGACTAGGTAAATAAAAAAAGTTAAAAAATAAGTTGTAAACAATAAAAAAAAAATAAAAAACAAAAGTTTAAATCACTCCCCATTTGCCCCACTGAAAATCAAAGGGTTAAAAAAATAAAAAATATAAACTTATTTGGAATCGCCGAGTTCAGAAATGCCCTATGTATTAAAATATAAAATCAATTAACCTGATAGGTAAACGGCATAGCAGCAAAAAAACCCTTCCAAACGCCAAAGTTAAGTTTTTTGGTCATCGCAAATTTTAAGCAAAATGCTATAACAGGGGGTCAAAACGTAGCATCTGCGGAAAAATGGGAACACTACGAGTCGCAGAAAATGGTGCAAACAGTGAACACATTTTTTGGGACAAACTTTTGAAATATTTTAATCACTTAGATAAGGGGTGAGGAACCACCGTCCCACGATGACTTTTTCTGCGGCCTCCGGGGACATTACAGGTAACCGCAGTTCTCTGTCAGCACTTGCGCTCTTGCCAGCCGCCGTTCCTTTAAATCCATGTCCGTGATGCGAGGAAGCGCACTCACTCTGCGTAGATGCTAGAATGTACGGGCTTCTTCCAGATCCTGATTGCAGCCCGTACTAGAATGTAGGGGCTCTTTTTGGGACCTGACTGCATCCTGTACATTCTAGGCTCAACCATGACCTATGCTAGCGTGCTCAGGGCTTACCGTGTGGGAGGGGTAAGCAGCGCGCTGTGCTCCTGTCACAGAAGAGGCGCAGCAGATGCCTCCCTGCTGTACATGCCTCCCGGACCTGTGCTGTGTGAGTCCTCCCTCCAGTACTGTGAGTACGCCACCTATCGCTGTCCCCCCCTGTCCAGAGCTGTGTACCCCCTAGTACTGTGTGTATCCCCTCAGTGCTGTGTAACCCGTGCAACCTCCTAGTGCTGTCAGTGCTGCCACATAGTGCTCTCCATGCTGCCTCCTTGTGCTGTCCATGCTGCCACCTAGTGCTCTCCGAGCTGCCACCTAATGCTCTCCGAGCTGCCACCTAGTGCGCTCCGTGCTGCCACTTAGTGCTCTCCGCGCTGCCTCCTAGTGCTCTTCATGCTGCCTCTTCGTGCTCTCTATGCTGCCTCTTCGTGCTCTCTATGCTGCCACCTAGTGCTCTTTGTGTTACCTCCTAGTGCTCTCCGTGCTGCCACCTAGTGTTGTCCAGGATGCCACCTACTGCCGTTCGTGCTGCCACCTAGTGCTGTCCATTGTGCCACCTAGTGCTGTCCGTTGTGCCACCTAGTGCTGTTCATGCTGCCATCTAGTGCTGTCTGTGCTGCCGACAGTGCTATCCGCGTCCAGCATCTCCTGTGATGTATACACCCCTCCTGTGATATATACACCCTCAGTCCCTCCTTTGATGTGTATGCCCCAGCCCCTCTTGTGATGTGTATGCCCCAGCCCCTCCTGTGATGTATATGTCCCCAGCCTCTCCAGACCGAGACAAACCTGAAAAAGCAGTTGTCAGAAGGAACATGATTAATATCACTAAATACCAGAGCCGCAACAAAGATCAGAGGTTAGAGGTGGTAACTAGGGATGGACGAACCCGAACTGTAAAGTTGGGGGTGCGTACCGAATACATGGTGTTCGTGCACACGACCCCGAACACGAGCTTTCTGGGACGTTCAGAGTGATGAAGCAGAGTTGACATTGTTCATTGCTCTCTCTGCTTCTCACTGTATAGACTGTCTGTACAGAGTGATGAAGCAGAGTTGACTTTGCGCTTTGCTTCTCACTGTGTTTAGATTGTGTCTGTGCACAGTGATGAAGCAGAGTTGACATTGCGCTTTGCTTCTCACTGTGTAAAGACTGTGTCTGTGCAAGTGATGAAGCAGAGTTGACTTTGCTGTCCCAGTGGATTACGTCAGACTAAGGATTTTTTTATAATAAAGACAGATTCTCTAAAGTTTTTTTTGTTTTATTTCTAGTAAAAAAAAATTCTCTTTGTTGTGTTTTTTTTTTACTGTTTCCTAGAAATTCATGGTGGCCATGTCTAATTTGGCGTGACACAATGAATTTCGGGCTTAGTACTATCTGAGAAAACAAAGCTGGTAATAACCCCTTTATTACCCAATAAACCACCGTCATCATGGCCGCTGGACGAGCCGTGTAAAGCGCTTGGAAACGGCACTAAGGAACAATGTGCCATTTCAAGGGGTGGCTTTGGGCTGCCGAGATTCCCAGCCCCCAGCTGCCTGGCTTTATCTGACTGACAATCAAAATACGGCAGGAGCCCACGCATTTTTTTTTAATTATTTTTTTTATAAAAAAAATAATGGGCTTCTCTGTATTTTGATTGCCAGCCAAGGTAAATCAGGCAGATGGGGGTGGTAGCCCCTAGCAGTCTGCTTTATCTGCTCTGAGAATGAAAAATACCGCGCAGCACTATGTCATTTTTTTAATGATTTATTTATTTTTACAGTACTGTGATGTCAGGCAATCAAAATACAGAGAAGCCCATTTTTTTTTTTAGTTATTTAAATAAATAATATTAAACAATATTAAATAGTATTGCTGCAGATGGTGTCAATGTGCATCGGTCAACAATACAGTGCACGTTGCACACGTTGCACAAGGAGAAGCTGTATGGGAGAGTCATGCGAAAGAAGCCAGTTCTGCAAGCCCGCCACAAACAGAGTCGCCTGAGGTATGCAAAAGCACATTTGGACAAACCAATTACATTTTGGAAGAAGGTCCTGTGGACTGATGAAACAATGATTGAGTTGTTTGGTCATACAAAAAGGCGTTATGCATGGAGGCAAAAAAACACGACATTCCAAGAAAAGCACTTGCTACCTACCCACAGTAAAATTTGATGAAGGTTCCATCATGCTTTGGGGCTGTGTGGCCAATGCCGGCACCGGGAATCTTGTTAAAGTTGAGGGTCGCATGGATTCAACTCAGTATCAGCAGATTCTTGACAATAATGTGCAAGAATCAGTGACGAAGTTGAAGTTACGCAGGGGATGGATATTTCAGCAAGACAATGATCCAAAACACCGCTCCAAATCTACTCAGGCATTCAAGCAGAGGAACTATTACAATGTTCTGGAATGGCCATCCCAGTCCTCAGACCTGAATATCATTGCAAATCTGTGGGATGATTTGAAGCGTGCTGTCCATGCTCGGCGACCATCAAACTTAACTGAACTGGAATTGTTTTGTAAACAGGAATGGTCAAATATACCTTCATCCAGGATCCAGGAACTCATTAAAAGCTACAGGAAGTGACTAGAAGCTGTGATTTTTGCAAAAGGAGGATCTACAAAATATTTATATCACTTTTATGTTGAGGTGCCTATACTTTTGCAGCGGTCAAATTATGTTTAAATGCGGATTGCACATTTTCTGTTAGAACAATAAACCTCATTTCAATCCAGAAATATTACTCAGTCCATCAGTTATTAGATATATGAAACTGAAATAGCTGTTGCAAAAACCCAAATTGTTATAAAGAAAAAAGGTTAACATTAATAGGGGTGCCCAAACTTTTTCATATGACAGTATTTAAGGCCCTTGCGCAACTTGAGTCATTAGATTTATAGATTGGACACAATGACTCCTATTGGGCTCAATGAGAGCTTTGGCTGCTTTCTTTAATTGGGTATTTTTATGTGGTGTGAGAATGGGACTGTTTGTGTTAAAATTATTTTTAATTGTTTTTTTTATCGATAATTTAGAGATGTGTATATGCTAAAACCATACCTGCGGTGGTCTGCAAAGTTTTAGGTACTTCACTCGACCCGCTCAGTGACTTAGATGTTGACTTTGATTGGGTCTTCTCCCTGAATGAAGTGCCTATGAGAAAATAAGAAAAAAGCAAAGTGAAGAAAACCACTGTGCAACAATTTCATTATAGTTAGGATACAACTAATATTTAATACATTTACTTAATAATTTTGTTTTTTGAATTTCTTGATTTTGCTTGCCTTCTGGCATGTCATTTTTAATTTTACATATCATATTTCTGTTTAAACAACAATATGAGCACTATGCACTTTTTGTTTGTCTATTGACTAGTGATGGATGGACTCGGACTGTAAAAGACAGCTTTCAATCTAGATGCACATGCTGTCTGCATCTAGATTGGTGTAAAAATAAATAAATTAAAAAAATGGCGTAGGGTCGCCCCAACAAGGACAAGGCATACAGCTGCAGGCAGCCCCCAACTTTGCACGTTATCATGGCTGTGTATCAAAATAAAAGGAACCGCATGCGGCTTTTAAAAATAAAAAATATTTCAATAAATATTTTTTTAAAAAATGTTCTGCGGTCCTTCCTTCTCCCCTCTTTTGATACCCAGTCATGATAAGCGGACAGCTGGGAGCTGGTATTCTCAGGATGGATCGGCCCATGGTTATTGTGGCCCCCCCCAGCCTAAAAATAGCAGCCCACAGACACCCAGGATTATCACATTCATTATATGTGACAATGTCGGCACTTTACCCGACTCTTTCCAATTGCCCTGGTGCAGTGGCAAATGGGGTAATAAGGCCTGTGCATTACAGTACTTTGATCTGCCCTCAGCAGGGCAGATCAAAGTTTGTCTGCTCAGGACCGCAATGTCAGCTTGTGTGGATGATGTAGACGCATCATCCCCACTCGATTGGGAAGAAGGAGGCCGAATATCGCAGCAGAGAGGGTGCGTGGGACCCGAAAGAGGAGGCGCCTCACTGGAGAGCAGCGATACCCATCGAACCAGACCACCCTCTAGGTGAGTATTATACAAGTGTTTTTTACGTTATACAGAGCGGCCTTGGCTCTTTTATACAGTATTCAAGAATGCTCTATATAACAACTCAGTGGTATTGGCCTCAGCTTATAGTCCCTAAATCTGGTGACAGGTTCCCATTAAAAAAAAATCGGAGGAACACAAACTTACAAAATAAATCACCAACATACATGTGCTTCTAAGGGCGTGATTTATTACGCCCATTATCTGTGCCAGAAAGTCTACATTTCTGACCAGCAGAAATTATAAAGCGATCAGACGGTTAATGCTTATAGTCCACTAGGTGCTCTATTAAAATAAAAAAAAGTTAAAAAATAAGTTTTAAAAAAATTTAAAAAAATTAAAAAACAATTAACAGTATAAATCAATCCCCATTAGCCCCACTGAAAATCAAAGGTTAAAAAAAAAGAAGGGAATTTTGTTTACTTACCGTAAATTCCTTTTCTTCTAGCTCCAATTGGGAGACCCAGACAATTGGGTGTATAGCTTATGCCTCCGGAGGCCACACAAAGCACTACACCAAAAGTGTAAAGCCCCTCCCCTTCTGCCCATACACCCCCCGTGCATCACGGGCTCCTCAGTTTTGGTGCAAAAGCAAGAAGGAGGAAAAAATTATAAATTGGTTTAAAGTAAATTCAATCCGAAGGAATATCGGAGAACTGAAACCATTCAACATGAACAACATGTGTACACAAAGAACAACAGCCCGAAGGGAACAGGGGCGGGTGCTGGGTCTCCCAATTGGAGCTAGAAGAAAAGGAATTTACGGTAAGTAAACAAAATTCCCTTCTTCTTTGTCGCTCCATTGGGAGACCCAGACAATTGGGACGTCCAAAAGCAGTCCCTGGGTGGGTAAAATAATACCTCGTAATAGAGCCGTAAAACGGCCCCTTCCTACAGGTGGGCAACCGCCGCCTGAAGGACTCGCCTACCTAGGCTGGCATCTGCCGAAGCATAGGTATGCACCTGATAGTGTTTCGTGAAAGTGTGCAGGCTCGACCAGGTAGCCGCCTGACACACCTGCTGAGCCGTAGCCTGGTGCCGCAAAGCCCAGGACGCACCCACGGCTCTGGTAGAATGGGCCTTCAGCCCTGAGGGAACCGGAAGCCCAGAGGAACGGTAGGCTTCGAGAATTGGTTCCTTGATCCACCGAGCCAGGGTTGATTTGGAAGCCTGTGACCCTTTACGCTGGCCAGCGACAAGGACAAAGAGTGCATCCGAGCGGCGCAGGGGCGCCGTACGAGAAATGTAGAGTCTGAGTGCTCTCACCAGATCCAACAAGTGCAAATCCTTTTCACATTGGTGAACTGGATGTGGACAAAGAGAAGGTAAGGAGATATCCTGATTGAGATGAAAGGGGGATACCACCTTAGGGAGAAATTCCGGAACCGGACGCAGAACCACCTTGTCCTGGTGAAACACCAGGAAAGGAGCTTTGCATGACAGTGCAGCTAGCTCAGACACTCTCCGAAGTGATGTGACTGCTACTAGGAAGACCACTTTCTGCGAAAGGCGTGAGAGAGAAATATCCCTCATTGGCTCGAACGGTGGTTTCTGAAGAGCCATCAGTACCCTGTTCAGATCCCAGGGTTCTAACGGGCGCTTGTAAGGAGGGACGATGTGACAAACCCCCTGCAGGAACGTGCGTACCTGTGGAAGTCTGGCTAGGCGCTTCTGAAAAAACACAGAGAGCGCAGAGACTTGTCCCTTAAGGGAGCCGAGCGACAAACCCTTTTCCAATCCGGATTGAAGGAAGGACAGAAAAGTGGGTAAGGTAAATGGCCAGGGAGAAAAGCCCTGAGCAGAGCACCACGACAGGAATATCTTCCACGTCCTGTGGTAGATCTTGGCGGACGTTGGTTTCCTAGCCTGTCTCATAGTGGCAATGACCTCTTGGGATAACCCCGAAGACGCTAGGATCCAGGACTCAATGGCCACACAGTCAGGTTGAGGGCCGCAGAATTCAGATGGAAAAGCGGCCCTTGAGACAGCAAGTCTGGTCGGTCTGGTAGTGCCCACGGTTGGACGACCGTGAGATGCCACAGATCCGGGTACCACGACCTCCTCGGCCAGTCTGGAGCGACGAGGATGGCGCGGCGGCAGTCGGCCCTGATCTTGCGTAACACTCTGGGCAACAGTGCCAGAGGAGGAAACACATAAGGGAGTTGAAACTGCGACCAATCCTGAACTAAGGCGTCTGCCGCCAGAGCTCTGTGATCTTGAGACCGTGCCATGAATGCCGGGACCTTGTTGTTGTGCCGGGACGCCATTAGGTCGACGTCCGGAATGCCCCAGCGGCAACAGATCTCCTGAAAAACGTCCGGGTGAAGGGACCATTCCCCTGTGTCCATGCCCTGGCGACTGAGAAAGTCTGCTTCCCAGTTTTCTACGCCCGGAATGTGAACTGCGGATATGGTGGAGGCTGTGGCTTCCACCCACAGCAGAATCCGCCGGACTTCCTGGAAGGCTTGCCGACTGCGTGTCCCGCCTTGGTGGTTGATGTATGCCACCGCTGTGGAGTTGTCCGACTGAATTCGGATCTGTTTGCCTTCCAGCCACGGCTGGAACGCCTTTAGGGCAAGATACACTGCCCTTATCTCCAGAACATTGATCTGAAGGGAGGACTCTATCTGAGTCCAAGTACCCTGAGCCCTGTGGTGGAGAAAGACCGCTCCCCACCCTGACAGGCTCGCGTCCGTCGTGACCACCGCCCAGGATGGGGGCAGGAAGGATTTCCCCTTCGACAGAGAATTGGGGAGAAGCCACCACTGAAGGGAAGCCTTGGCTGCCCGCGAAAGGGAGACGTTCCTGTCGAGGGACGTCGACTTCCTGTCCCATTTGCGGAGAATGTCCCATTGAAGTGGGCGCAGGTGAAACTGCGCAAAAGGAACTGCCTCCATTGCTGCTACCATCTTCCCTAGGAAGTGCATGAGGCGCCTCAGAGGGTGTGACTGGCCTTGAAGGAGAGATTGCACCCCTGTCTGTAGTGAACGCTGTTTGTTCAGCGGAAGCTTCACTATCGCTGAGAGAGTATGAAACTCCATGCCAAGATATGTCAGTGATTGGGCCGGTGTCAGATTTGACTTTGGGTCAGTGGAACCTGCCGGTAGTATGGCTGCACATGAGGTACAGGTTGCAAAGTACGCCTGTGCTTTGGCACCCTTGCTTTTTGCAGACGACATGCTGTTGTCTCCTCTGAGAACAATCCAGGAGGGTATATAGCCAAAAATCAACAGAGCGACCGGACAGTGCAAATGTATAGCCTATAAGCCTATATATATATATACACTTCGGTACTCAGTGGGGCCAGCACCACAGGTGCTGCTTACCGACCGCTCAGAGCGGTTGTGTGATCACCAGATTCCCTGCCTGGGTCTCCCTGTGTTGTCTCTCCTCTCCAGAGTCTGAATCGCTGACAGAAATGGCTGTCGGCGTTCTGTGGGGAGGAGGGGACCGTGGGCGTGCCCAAGAAAGTGCGGGAATCTAGTGCCCCAGTGTACTGAGTGAGGGGGGAGGAGGATACTAATGTATGCTCCAGCCCTCAGCGCTGACGATCTGTGCAGCGTCCCGCCCTTCCCCTGACTGGCAGGCCTGTGGGCGGGAATATGCGGTACTAGGCCGCAGAAGTCGGGGACTAAAGTTATAAGCGCGGCCGGCATATAAGCGCGGCCGCGCGGTAGTCCCCGGCGCACTAACACACCCAGCAGTGCTGCAATGTGTATTGGCACAAGCGCTCCATGCGCGGTCCACACGGGGACACAGAGTACCTCACAGCGCGGCCGGCGCGGTAGTCCCCGGTGCACTAACACACCCAGCAGTGCTGCAGTGTGTATGGCACAAGCGCTCCATGCGCGGTCCCCACGGGGACACAGAGTACCTCTCAGTAGCAGGGCCTTGTCCCTGACGATACCCGGCTCCTGTCCAGCAGATTCCCCAGGGGCTGCGGAGGGAGCACGGTCTCATGTGCCTGGAGACCGATTAGATCCCACTTCACCCAGAGCCCATTAAGGGATGGGGAAGGAAAACAGCATGTGGCTCCTGCCGTGTACCCGCAATGGGTACCTCAACCTTAACAACACCACCGACCAGAGTGGGGTGAGAAGGGAGCATGCTGGGGGCCCTGTTATGGGCCCTCTTTTCTTCCATCCGACCTAGTCAGCAGCTGCTGCTGACTAAGATGTGGAGCTATGCGTGGATGTCAGCCTCCTTCGCACAAAGCATAAAAACTGAGGAGCCCGTGATGCACGGGGGGTGTATGGGCAGAAGGGGAGGGGCTTTACACTTTTGGTGTAGTGCTTTGTGTGGCCTCCGGAGGCATAAGCTATACACCCAATTGTCTGGGTCTCCCAATGGAGCGACAAAGAAATAAAAAGTTTACACTTATTTGGAATCGCCGAGTTCATAATGTACAATCTATCAAAACATAAAATCAATTAACCTGATAGGTAAACGGCGTAGCGGCAAAATAAACCTTCCAAATGCCAGATAAGTTTTCCGGTCGTCGCACATTTTCAGCAAAATGCAATAACAGGGGGTCAAAAAGTAGCATCTGCGCAAAAATGCTACAGTTAAAAATGTCAGCACAAGACGCAAGAAATAAGCCATCAATGAGCCCCATATCCCGAAAAATAAGAACACTACGAGTCACAGAAGATGGTGGAAAAAGTGGACCAGTTTTTTGGGACAAACTTTAAAATATTTTGATCACTTAGATTAAAGTAAACCTATTCATGTTTGGTATCTATGAACTTGTACTGACATGAAGCATCACACCCACACATCAGTTATACCACACAATGAACATGGTGAATAAAGTACCCCACAAACAGTTGTACAATCGCACTGTTTTGCAACTTTTCCGTACTTGTAAATTTTTTGCAGTTTTCCAGTACAATATATGGTAAAACTCATGGTTTTATTTAAAAGATCAATACGTCCTGCAAAAAACAAGTCCTCACATGGCAAGTTTGATGGAAAAATAAAAGTTACAGCTTTCGGAAGAAGGGGAGCAAAAAACAAAAACGGAAAAATCGTCCAGGGGTTAGGGGGTTAAAGGTGGGAGTCCGTGAGCACATCAGGGACATTGAGAAAAAGAGACGGTACACCTAAAAACCCTACCAAAACATTTCCAATTGTACCATAAATCTGACTCAAGCAAATTAATTATAAAGGCCATAGATCAGAGGTTAGAGGTGGTAACCTATTTAAGGCCCTTGCGCAACTTGAGTCACTTTATTTATAGATTGGACACAAGGACTCCTATTGGGCTCAATGAGAGCTTTGGCTGCTTTCTTTAATTGGGTATTTTTATGTGGTGTGAGAATTGGACTGTTTGTGTTAAAACTGTTTTTAATTGTTTTTTTTTATCCATAATTTAGAGATCTGTATTTGCTAAAACCATACCTGTGGTGGTCTGCAAATTTTGAGGTACTTCACTCGACCCGCTCAGTGACTTAGATGTTGACTTTGATTGGGTCTTTTCCCTGAATGAAGTGCCTATGAGAAAATAAGAAAAAAAGATTATTATCTAAGAAAAGTGGAGAAAATCATTGTACAACAATTTCATTATAGTTAGGATACAATTAATATTTACATACAGCTGCAGCCCCCAACTTTGCATGTTATCTTGGCTGTGTATCAAAAAAAAAAGGAACCACATGCGGCTTTTAAAAACAAAAAATATTTAAATAAATAATTTTTAAAAAATGGTCTGCGGTCCTTTATTCCCCCCCATTTTGGTACCAGTCATGATAAGCGGACAGCTGGGAGCTGGTATTCTCAGGATTGGTCGGTCCATGGTTATTATGCCCCCCCAGCCTAAAAATAGCAGACCGCAGCCACCGTGGATTGTCACATTCATTAGATGTGACAATTCCAGCACTTAACCCGACTCTTTCCGATTGCCCTGGTACGGTGGCAATTAGGATTATAAGGGGTGAATAACAGCAGTCATTAACCTTTCCTCGCACTTGTGCATTACAGTATGTTGATCTGCCCTCAGGAGGGCAAATCAAAGTGCGCCTGCGCAGGACCACAATGTCGGCTTGTGTGGATGACGTAGACGCATCATCCCCACTGGACTGGGAAGAAGGAGGCCGAAGATTGCAGCAGAGAGGAGGCGCCGCACTGGAGAGCAGCGACACCCATCGGAACGGACCGCCCCCTAAGTGAGTATTACAAAAGTGTTTTTTTATGTTATACAGAGCATCCTGGGCTTTCATATATAGTATTTTGGAATACTGTATATAAGAACTCAGTGATATTGGCCACAGCCTATAGTCCCCAAATCTGGTGACAGGTTCCCATTAAAAAATCAGAAGGAACACAAACTTACAAAATTAATCACCTACATACTTGTGCTTCTAAGGGCGTGATTTATTACACCCAGTATCCATGCCAGAAAATCTACATAGGAATGACCACAAGGGACTTAACCTCTTACAGACATTGGACGCACTGGGTACGTCCCAGATAATGTCGGTGTAATCACTGTCTGCTGTTGTAATAAGCTGGTGGCGAATCCCGCACTTCTGCTGATTTGAACAGCAGACATGTGTGGCTTACAAGCGCGGGTGGACCCGCTCAAATACTGACAGCGAGATGTAAATGGCTACGGCGGGGAAAATAGCCTTTACCCGCCTCCATCGGAGGCTCCGTAACGCGATCACGAAAAGCCGATGGTTGCCATGGTAGCACACGGTTATGTGATGACTCCTGTCACTATCATAACTCACTTTCTGTTACAGCTGTCTGGCTGTAACAGGAAAGCAGCATTTCAGCTGATGAGAGCTCTGCAGCTCTGACCAGCAGGAATGAAAAAGCGATCAGACGGATAATGCTTATAATCCCCTAGGGGCGACAAGTCAAATAAAAAAAGTTTAAAAAAAAGTTGTAAAAAATAAAATAAAAAACAAAAGTTTAAAATCACTCCCCATTCGCCCCACTGAAAATCAAAGGGTTAAAAAAATAAAAAATATAATCTTTTTTGGAATCGCCGAGTTCAGAAATGCCCACTGTATCAAAATATGAAATCAATTAACCTGATAGGTAAACGGCGTAGCGGCAAAAAAAACACCTTCCAAACGCCAAAGTTAAGTTTTTTGGTCATCGCAAATTTTAAGCGAAATGCAATAACAGGGGGTCAAAACGTAGCATCTCTGCAAAAATGGTACAGTTAAAAACGTCAGTCAGAGATGCAACAAATAAGCCATAATTGAGCCCCATATACCGAAAAATGAGAACACTGAGTCGCAGAAAATGGCGCGAAGAGGGCACCACTTTTTTGGGACAAACTTTTGAAATATTTTAATCACTTAGATCAAAGTAAACCTATTCACGTTTGGTATCTACAAACTCGTACTGACATGAAGCATCACACCCACACATCAGTTATACCATACAGTGAACATGGTGAATAAAGTACCCCACAAACAGTTGTACAATAATCGCACATTTTTGCAATTTTTCCGTACTTGGAAATTTTTTGCAGTTTTTCAGTACCATACATGGCAAAACTCATGGTTTTATTTAAAATATCAATACGTCCTGCAAAAAACAAGCCCTCACATGGCAAAATTGACGGAAAAATAAAAAGTTACAGCTTTTGGAAATGGGGAGCAAAAAACAAAAACGGAAAAATCGTCCAGAGGTTAGGGGGTTAAAGGTGGGAGTCCGTGAGCACATCAGGGACATTGAGAAAACAAAGACTCTGCATGAGATGGAACACCTAAAAACCCTACCAAAACATGTCCAATTGTAATATAAATCTGACTCAAGCAAATTAATTATAAAGGCCATAGATCAGAGGTTAGAGGTGGTAACCTATTCAAGGCCATTGCGCAACTTGAGTCATTGGATTTATAGATTGGACACAATGACTCCTATTGGGCTCAATGAGAGCTTTGGCTGCTTTATTTAATTGGGTATTTTTATGTGGTGTGAGAATGGGTCTGTTTGTGTTAAAACTATTTTTAATTGTTTTTTATCCATAATTTAGAGATCTGTATATGCTAAAACCATACCTGAGGTGGTCTGCAAATTTTGAGGTATTTCACTCGACCCGCTCAGTGACTTAGATGTTGACTTTGATTGGGTCTTTTCCCTGAATGAAGTGCCTATGAGAAAATAAGAAAAAAGATTATTATCTAAGAAAAGTGGAGAAAAACATTGCACAACAATTTCATCATAGTTAGGATACAACTAATATTTAATACATTTACGCAATAATTTAGTTTTTTAATTTCTTGACTTTGCTTGCCTTATGGCATGTCATGTTTTATTTTACATATCATATTTCTGCTTACACAACAATATGAGCACTATGCACTTTTTGTTTGTCTATTGACTAGTGTTGGACAGACTCGGACTGTAAAAGACAGCTTTCAATCTAGATGCACATGCTGTCTGCATTTAGATTGGTGTAAAAAAACGGATTTTTGTGTACTCACCGTAAAATCGTTTTCTCTTAGCCATCATTGGGGGCTCAGGACCATGGGTGTTATGCTGCCTATCCATAGGAGGACACTAAGTAGATGCAAAAGCATAGCTCCTCCTCTGCAGTATACACCCCCTGGCCGGGCCAGGCAAGCTCACTTTTAGTACACAAGCAGTAGGAGAAAAAGCCAGTAAAAACTTACCTCAACAGAGGAACATGAGAAAAAAAGAGTCATAAACAAATAAAGTACTGAGAGAACCAAGGCCCAACAGGGAAACAGGGTGGGTGCTGTGTCCCCCAATGATGGCTAAGAGAAAACGATTTTACGGTGAGTACACAAAAATCCGCTTTTCTCTGACACCTCATTGGGGGACACAGGACCATGGGACGTCCTAAAGCAGTCCATGGGTGGGAAACATAAAAGAAGACAACACAACCCAAGGACTAGGAACCAGTCCCAGACAGCCTGGAGCGCCTACTGAGAGAGGTGCTCTACTGCCTTTTGCAGAATTTTCCTACCCAGATTTGCCTCAGTTGAAACCTGGGTATGGACTCTGTAATGCTTTGAAAACGTATGTAGGCTAGACCAGGTCGCAGCCTTACACACCTGTTCCACTGAAGCCTGATGCCGAATGGCCCACGAAGCACCAACTGCTCGCGTAGAATGAGCCCGCAGCCCACTAGGAATGGGCTTGAGTTGCAAGCGGTAGACTTCCTGGATCGCAGAGCGAATCCAGCGAGCCAGCGTCACCTTTGAAGCTGCCTGTCCCTTCTTTGGACCCTCAGGAATGACGAACAAAGAGTCAGTTTTCCTAAAGGGGGCTGTCCTGGATACTTAATATCTGAGAGCTCTGACGAAGGTGTAACAAATGCAGAGACCTTTCCACCCTATGAACCGGGTGTGGACAAAAGGAAGGCAGAACAATGTCCTCGTTCAAATGAAACTGGGTAAGAACCTTTGAAAGGAAATCCGGAAGGGGGCGCAGAACCACCTTGTCCTGGTGAAAGATCAGAAAAGGCTCGCGGCAAGAGAGTGCTGCTAGCTCCGAAACCCGTCTGATGGACGCAATTGCCACCAGGAATGTTACCTTCCAGGACAGAAGAGCAAGGGAGGATTCCTTGAGGGGTTCAAAGGGAGACCTCTGGAGACCATCCAGAACGAGGTTGAGGTCCCATGGTTCCAGCGGCCGTTTGTACGGGGGAACTAGATGGGAAACGCCCTGGAGGAAGGTCTTGACTTGCGGTTTTTGAGCCAGGCGGCATTGGTAGAAGATTGAGAGCGCTGAAACCTGCCCTTTAAGGGAACTGAGAGCCAACCCCACTTGCAAGCCAGACTGTAGAAAGTCGAGAATTCTGGGGATGGCCGGAGGCATAGGCTGGACGTTAGTTTCCCTGCACCATGAAAGGAAGATTTTCCACGTACGGTGGTAAATGCGGGATGAAGCAGGCTTTCGGGCACTGATCATGGTGGAAATAACCGCGGGAGAGAATCCCGCTCTTGTTAATACCCAGGTCTCAATGGCCATGCCGTCAGCTTCAGGGCTCTGGAGTTCTGATGGGAAATGGGCCCTTCGGTCAGCAAGTCTGGGATGTCTGGAAGGCGCCACGGTGCGTCTGTGAGCATTTGTACTAATTCGGCATACCAGGCGCGCCTGGGCCAGTCTGGGGACTCCCTCTGCCTTGATCTTCCTGATTACCCGCGGCAGCAGGGGTAGAGGTGGAAATATGTAAGGCAGGCGGAAGTGGTGCCAGGAGCAGACTAGAGCATCTGCGCCGATGGACTGCGGGTCGCGTGACCTGGCTATGAACGCGGGTACCTTTGCATTCAACCTTGAGGCCATTAGGTCCACGTCTGGTGTGCCCCAGCGAGTGCAGATGTGTAGAAACACATCTGGGTGGAGAAACCATTCTTCGGCGGCCAGGCCTTGGCGACTTAGAAAGTCTGCTGCCCAGTTTTCTACCCCCGGTATGTGTACCGCTGATATCACTGATCCCGTCGATTCGGCCCAGCTGAGGATCTTGTGGGCCTCGAGATAAGCCGCTTTGCTGCGGGTGCCCCCCTGCCGATTGATATAGGCTACAGCTGTCGCATTGTCTGAATGGACTCGAATCTGACGACCCGCTAGCAGAGGGCAGAACGCTCTGAGCGCGAGGAAGATCGCGCGGAGTTCCAGGATGTTTATGGGTAGGAAAGACTCCTGGGGCGTCCAACGTCCTTGAGCAGTGTGGTGCCGGTACACTGCTCCCCAGCCTAGGAGGCTGGCGTCCGTGGTCAGGACCAGCCAGTTCACTGGGAGAAAAGATCTCCCCTTCGATAGGGATGAGGACCGAAGCCACCAGCG
Source organism: Anomaloglossus baeobatrachus (assembly GCF_048569485.1). Taxonomy (NCBI): domain Eukaryota; kingdom Metazoa; phylum Chordata; class Amphibia; order Anura; family Aromobatidae; genus Anomaloglossus; species Anomaloglossus baeobatrachus. The sequence continues at coordinate 27,433 of NW_027442412.1, forward strand.
GAGTGCGTACCTGACTGAAGGCGTCAGGTGAAGATGTCTGTCCAGGGAGAAGGGGCTCTTGTCCCAGGCCGCTAGAAGGGCTAGGTGCAGTAGGCGGAGGTGCAGTTGAGCAAAGGGTACTGATTCCATAGCCGCCACCATCCTGCCGAGCACCTTCATGCTGAATCGAATGGAGCGAGACGGAGGACGTAGAAGGCAGCGTACCGCTCGTTGAAGAGCGATTGCCTTGTCCTGAGGGAGAAGGATCAAGCCCCGACGGGTGTCCAGGGACATGCCCAGGAAGGTGATGGATCGTGATGGGATCGGGGATGATTTGTCCAGATTCACTAGCCACCCTAAGCGGGATAGGGTGTCCACAGTGATCTGTACGCTGGTTGAGCAGTCGCGGAAGGAGGGGGCCTTGATGAGGAGGTCGTCCAAGTAAGGGAGAACGACTACTCCCCTGGCGTGAAGGACGCTCATGGCGGCCGCCATGACTTTGGTGAAGACCCTTGGTGCGGTGGCAAGGACGAAGGGTAGAGCTACGAATTGAAAGTGGGAGTCCTGAATTGCGAAGCGGAGGAACTTTTGGTGATCTGGGGTGATGGGTATGTGCAGGTACGCGTCCTTGATGTCTATGGAGGCGAGGAATTCCCCTTTGACCATGGATGCAATAATGGACCTTAGGGACTCCATTCTGAATCTCCGTACGTGCACATGTTTGTTTAGGTGTTTGAGGTCCAGGATGGGTCGAACTGACCCATCCTTTTTGGGGACCACAAAGAGGTTGGAATAAAAACCCCCGAACTTCTCGTCGTCTGGGACAGGTATTATAACTCCTGCTGTTTGGAGTGAGTGGATTGCTGAGAAAAAAGCTTTGCGTCGTTTTCGAGTCTTTGGGGGGTTTGAGAGAAAGAACCGACTCGGGGGTCGGGTCCGAAATTCTATGTGGTAACCGGAAGACACAAGGTCTCGCACCCATTTGTCGTCTGAGGCGGCAGCCCAGATGTGTTGAAAGAGCCGCAGTCGACCTCCTATAATGAGTGTGTCTTCCGGGGCGCCGAAGGAGTCATGAGGGGGGAAAACGTCGTGGCCGAGTCTCCCTAGTCCTGGACTGTTTCGGTCTAGGCTGCCATGACAAAGTGGGTTTCGGGGAGAGCTGAGAAGGTCGGTCCCTGCGTAGTCCGCGGCTGGTGGCGGGGACAGCACGGGATGTCGACCAACCAAATGAGTTCCGAAAGGAGTGGAACGAGGACTGTGGACGTCTGGTGAAGGACGTCCTGGACTTCAGCTGGGGGAGGGAGGTACTCTTTCCTCCTGTGGCGTCAGAAATGAACTTGTCCAGACGTTCGCCAAACAATCGGTCTGGAAAAAAGGGAAGGCCCGTGAGAGACTTCTTGGAGGCAGAGTCCACTCGCCATTGTCGGAGCCAGAGTGCTCTAAGGATGGCTATGGTATTTGAGGCGGCAAACGCTGCGCAGGTAGCAGCGTCCATGAAGGCCTGGATGAGGTACTCCGCCGCAGCGGCAATTTGAGCTGTTACCTCTGTGAAGGTATGAGTGAACTGGGATTCCTCAAGTGAAGTGTTAAGGGAGTCTGCCCAGACAGAGATCGCCTTTGCGACCCACACAGAGGCAAAGGAGGGCGAGAGGGAGGAACCCGCAGCCTCAAAAGTAGAGCGGGCGAGGTGCTCCACCTGTCTGTCTGTCGGGTCCTTGATGGAGGAACCATCGGGTAAAGACAGGAGCGTCTTTGTGGTAAGGCGGGAGACCGGGGGGTCGACCGAGGGCGGATCGGCCCAGCCCTTAGGGGCAGGTGAGACAAAAGGGTACCGGGACTCCATGAGTTTTCGGTTACCGAAGCACCTGTCAGACTTCTCCCTTTGCTTTGTGAGGATACCCTGAAACTCTGGGTGATCAGTGAAAACCTTTTTGGGTTTCCTTGCCCTCTTAAAGGAGACCGCATGGTCAGTGGTAGTGGATGGGGGATCCTCCACATGCAGAGTTTGGTTGATTGCTGTTATAAGGGAGTCTATTGCAGTTTGATCATCTGGGGAGGCTAAAACCAAGGAATCCTCCTGGTACAAACAGCATTCTCCCTCCTCCAGCTCTTCAGAAGCCGTGGAGCGTGTGGGAGAGCCTGCCCTGTGTGCTCCCGAGGGAGAGCCCGCTGGAGACACCCGGCCGTGTGCTCTTTTCCTGATCCCTGCAACCGGTGAAGCATGTGCCCGGATTACCTCAGAAGGATCCTCCATAGGGGTTCCTCAGGCTGCGTTCCGTCCAGGGACCCAGAAGGGTGGGGAGGACGACATTGCATAGCCAGAACCAGGTTCTGTGACAGTTTTTCCATGGATTGGGACAGAAACTGTGCCCATTCCGGTGGGCTGGGGGCCCTCGGCTCTGGGCTGACGGTTGCGGCGGTGGTGGCAGGGGGGTCTTGGGGGGCTATAGGGGCACAGGACTCACAGAGAGAAGAGGTGTGTTTACGTGGTAGCTCAGCGTGGCAGGCAGTGCAGGCTGAATAATAGACTATGTGGGCCTTAGTACTCTTAGTGCCCTTAGATTTCTGCATGTTCCTAATAGGAGTATGCCAGGAGGGGGAGCAATGCTCAGCAGAGCTACAATTGAAGCAAGTACCTCACCAGAATCAGCCGATGGCCCTGTCCTCAGGAAGGATAAAGCTCTATGGAGATCTTCCACGCTTTCCTGGGGGGGCGGGGCTTATCGCAGCCGCGGGGGGGGCTTAGCGCTAAAAGAGCGGGAAAATGAGTCAGTGTGCCCCCCCCTGCTGTGGGTAGTAAAAAAAAAAAACGGCAGGAAGGGAGCTTCTGATAGTTTTCCTCCCTCTCCCTCCAGTCAGCACACAGCTTGTCACTGGTGGTTATCAGCCGGCTTTTCTGCTGGAGCAAATAAACAGAGCAAATAAAACAGCGTGAGTCCCTGAGCCCTGGGCCCACCCCCCCTGCCACCAGGAGATTATCTGCAAGACTTTCTGCAAACAGCAGAACTTCCCCCTCCTCTAGCCAGCAAGCTAGAGAAAAGTTAACACTGTGTGTGAAGGATCCTTGCTCCTTGCACATAATAAATACTGTAAATGTCCTGGGAACCTTCCCTGCAGCGTCTTTTCTCCCTTTGTCTGGGAAACCAGTCAGGTGTGATCTCACCTTAAAACACTGCTTCCGTCCAGGCAGTGAAAATAGCAGAGTCAGCTTGCTGTGTCGGTGTCATATTCAACTCCTGCAAAGAGGGGCTGAGGAATTGGTGCCATCTTCAACTCAGAGCCTGCAAAGAGGGGCTGTGGAATGGGCTATAGGGCACAGGCCTCTACCCTGGGCTTTGGAAAATCGGTGTCTGTGGAACCCGTCGTTCAGCCCAGGATCCAGCGTCGCAGGAGGGGGTACGTGGAGGCGACACTCCACGTTCCCGCCCGCTGATGGTAGTGGGAGATTGGTCCCAAAAGGAAACCGTTGCCCTCAAAAAATAACAAACCTTGAAAGGAAGTGCCTCCTACAGACACTAAGCTGAGAACAATAGAGAAGGGGTTTATGCCGCGCTGTTCATCAGGAAGGAGGACAAAGAGATGGTCAATGTTCCTTTATTGTAGCTTGTGTCTACGCGTTTCAGGAGCTCTGCTCCCTTCATCAGGACATACAGCACAAAAAAAACATATCTCATAGAGATATGTTTTTTTTGTGCTGTATGTCCTGATGAAGGGAGCAGAGCTCCTGAAACGCGTAGACACAAGCTACAATAAAGGAACATTGACCATCTCTTTGTCCTCCTTCCTGATGAACAGCGCGGCATAAACCCCTTCTCTATTGTTCTCTGCTATTAACTACGGGGGCTGCAGCAGATTTCATCTCTACAACATAAGCTTTCATAGTAGTTGTGACTGTCACAACTACTTGAGGTGAGTACATTCCCTCTATTTTCCCCGGATATATACCGGGTAAGACCCTATTGCGCTTTTTCTCTCCACAGTTTACTTCACAGACACTAAGCTAAAACTGAGCTTGCCTGGCCCAGCCAAGGAGTGTATACTGCAGAGGAGGAGCTATGCTTTTGCATCTACTTAGTGTTCTCCTATGGATAGGCAGCATAACACCCATGGTCCTGTGTCCCCCAATGAGGCGTCAGAGAAATAAATAAATTAAAAAAATGGCGTAGGGTCGTCCCAACAAGGACAAGGCATACAGCTGTAGGCAGCCCCCTTTTTTGCATGTTATCGTGGCTGTGTATCAAAATAAAAAGGAACCGCAAGCAGCTTTTAAAAATAAAAAATATTTAAATAAATATTTTTTAAAAAATGGTCTGCGGTCCTCCCCCCTCTCCCATTTTGATACGAAGTCATAATAAGCGGACATCTGGGAGCTGGTATTCTCAGGATTGGTCGGTCCATGGTTATTGTGCCCCCCCAGCCTAAAAATAGCAGTCCACAGCCACCCAGGATTGCCACATTCATTAGATGTGACAATGTCGGCACTTTACCCAACTCTTTCCGATTGCCCTGGTGTGGTGGCAATTAGGGTAATAAGGGGTGAATAACAGCAGTCATTAACGTTTCCTCGCACTTGTGCATTACAGTATTATGATCTGCCCTCAGCAGGGCAGATCAAAGTGCGCCTGCGCAGGACCGCAATATCGGCTTGTGTGGATGACTAGATGAGCGAACCGGTCAAACCCCATAGGAAACAATGGGAGCCAATCACAAACACATAAAAACACATTGCCATAACACTTACCGGTCTCCGCAATCCGTCCTGCACTCTGTCTCCTGCTGCTATTCCATCCGATGATCACTGCGTCCTCCTGGTAACCAGCAGTGATGACAGGACCTATCGTGACGTCAAAATAGCCATGTGACCAGTCACGTGTCTGTTATCTCATTGGCTACAGACTGGTCACATGACTATGACGCGTCATGTAGGACTTTTCAGTGCATCTCTCCAGTACACGGTGATCGTTTGTGTATCTCCATGTGCCGGCGACATGCTCTGGCACGCGATCGGGTTCCCAGTCTGCTTCCCCGTTCCGTTATAAACCAGCTGCCACAGCCGGTCAATAACGGAGATCACCGTTGCTATAGCAACGCGCCTGTCAGTGGTGACGTCACCACTTACAGGCAGCAGCTCCTTCTCACTCGCGGAGTGAAAAGAAAACACTGCACGGGGAACAACACCGCCTTCTTCCAATGCAGCGCTGCTGATGGAGCAGAGCTGCATGTGTTGAAGGAGAAAGAAGACAGAAGACCATGGATCGTGGAGGGATAAGAGGGAGTAATAAACATGGAGTCTCTAATGTGTCTGTGTATTTATTTCTATTAAAGTATTTTTTCTCTGTGTGGTGTCTTTTTTTAACCCTTTATTGGAGATTCTTAATGCCTGGGTCAAACTTGCCTGACATTAAGAATCTCTGGCTTAATACTAGCTAGTAAAACAAAGCTAGTATTAACTCATGATGAATACCCAGCAAGCCACCGTCACCAGGGCTGTTTGAAGAGTTGGATACAGCGCCAGATGATGGTGCTTCTATGAGAGCGCCATTTTCTGGGGCGGCTGCGGACTGTAATTCGCAGCAGAGGCGCCCAGAAAGCTCGGGCTAACCTGTGTTGCGGTTTCCAATCCCCAACTGCCTAGTTGTACCTGGCTGGACACAAAAATTGGGCGAAGCCCACGTCATTTCTTTTTTTTAATTTCGTTAAATAATTAAAAAAAATGTGCTTCCCTATATTTTTAGTTCCCAGCCGAGTACAAATAGGCAGCTGGGGGCAGCCCGTAGCTGCCTGCTGTACCTGGCTAGCATCCAAAAACATGTCGAAGCCCTCGTCATTTTTTTTGGTGGGCAAAAAACTCCTGCATACAGTCCTGGATGGAGTATGCTGAGCCTTGTAGTTCTGCAGCTGCTGTCTGCTCTCCTGCATACACTAGTGAATGGAGCATGCTGAGCCTTGCCGTTCTGCAGCTGCTGTCTGCTCTCCTCCATACAGACAGACAGCAGCTGCAGAACTACAAGGCTCAGCATACTCCATCCAGGACTGTATCCAGGACTTTTTGCCCCTCAAAAAATTTATTTGGGCTTCGCCATATTTTTGTATGCTAGCAAGGTACAGCAGGCACCTACGAGCTGCCCCCAACCCCCAGCTACCTATTTGTACCCGGCTGGGAACCAAAAATATAGGTAATTCCTTTATTAATTATTTCATGAATTTCATGAAATAATTCAAAAACAAATGACGTGGGCTTCACCATATTTTTGTGTCCAGCCAGGTACAGCTAGGCAGCTGGGGATTGGAATCCACAACACAGGTTGGCCTGAGCTTTCTGGTCCCCTCTGCTGCGAATTGCAGTCTGCAGCCGCCTCAGAAAATGGCGCTTTCATAGAAGCGCCATCATCTGGCACTGTATCCAACTCTTCCAACAGCCCTGGTGACGGTAGCTTGCTGGGTAATAATGGGGTTAGGGCTAGCTGTATATTATCAACTGGCCCTAAGCCTGAAATTCATGGTGTCACGCCAATATTAGACATGGCCACCATGAATTTCTAGTACCGATAAAAAGAACAACAACACACAGAAAAATATTGTTATTAGAAATAAAACACAACACAATTAGTGACTCAATCTTTATTGAAATAAAGAACCCCCCTCCGCAGTAATCCTGGGTCAAGGGTCCCGAGCCGTCCAATCCGGATCCAATATCATCTGATCGATTTGCTGGAAGGCAAAGCGATCAGATGATGTTTCAGGTTCAAGGGACTGAATCACATGACACAGTAGCTGATTGTATAAACGGCTTTTATACAATCAGCTGATGCATCAGTGCAAAAAAAAAAAAAAATACACACTTCAGTGCAGACTCCTGTCTGACAGCATCAGCTGATAGTTTAGCTGGCCGGGCGGTAAAAAGCCGGCCTCACAGCTTGACTTATAGTGTCAGCTGATTCCGTCAGGTGACCGCATCAGCTGATCATCGCCAGGTCTGAGAAAGAGAGAGAGAGAAGAGAGAGTAAGAGAGAGAGAAGAGAGTAAGAGAGAGAAAGAGAAAGACGCAAAAGAGGAGAAAGAAGAGAAAGAGAGAGAGAGAAAGAAGAGAAAGAGAAAGTTGATAAAGAAGAGAAAGAAAGGAGAGAGAGAAAGGAGAGAAAGAAAGGAGAGAGAGAGAGAAAGGAGAGAGAAATAAAGGAGAGAGAGAAAGAGAAAGAGAGAAGGAAGAGAAAGAGAGAGAAAGAAGAGAGAGAAGAGAGAGAAGAGAAAGAAAGGAGAGAGAGAAAGGAGAGATAGGAGAGAGAGAAAGGAGAGAGAGAAAGGAGAGAGAAAGAAAGGAGAGAGAGAAAGGAGAGAAAGAGAAAGGAGAGAGAGAAAGGAGAAAGGAGAGAGAGAGAAAGGAGAGAGAGAAAGGAGAGAGAGAGAAAGGAGAGAGAGAAAGGAGAGAGAGAAAGGAGAGAAAGAGAAAGGAGAGAAAGAGAAAAAGAGAGAGAGAAAGGAGAGAGAGAGAAAGGCGAGAGAGAGAAAGGAGAGAGAGAAAGGAGAGAGAGAAAGGAGAGAGAGAGAGAGCTCACAGCTGATGTCTGGCTCCTCCCCTCAGTGCATAATTAAATTATATTTATAACTATATTATTATAAATATAATTTAAAATTAAAAAAAAAAATTAATAAAATTTACCAGTTCCAGAACTCGCAAACTTATGCTTCCTAGGGGAGCTCTCTATCCACTCAGCTATTGCCTCTAATCTGAATGATAGGCAGAATTGATATTCTTGAAGTCTGGATTGCTGAAGTCTCAGCTGACCATGTGATTCACGTCATTGCTATGTGAAGCTCATGCAGAGGGCTCGTGTTCTGTAGTAGAGATGACAGTGTTGTGTGGATTACTTCGGACCTGGAGGGGTATTGGAGGATTTTAATAAAATGGTGAAACTGTGTTCTTTTGTCTTTTATTCCAAATAAAGGATTTTTCGCGGTGTGTGTTTATTTACTTTCACTTTATAAAATAGATAATAATTATAATTTAAAATTATAAAAAAAAAAATTAAATTCTTTACCGGGACTAGAACTCCCGACGTTATGCTTCGTAGGCATGCACTTTACCCTCTAGTCTATTGCCTGTTACCATATACACAGGCACATTTTCTAATCTTGAAGCCTGCTGTGCTGACTGAAGTCTCTGCTACCCGCATGAGTCACTTCATTGCTATGGAGCCAGTACATCTTGAGAGAGCAGAGCTACCAGTGTCGTGTGGATTACTTCGGACCTGGAGGGGTATTTTTGGGATTAATAAAGGGGTGAACCAGGGTTGTTTTTTTGTCTTTTATTCCAAATAAAGGATTTTTCGGTGTGTGTGTTTCTTTACTTTCACTTTCAGTTTAATCATGAAAGGTAGGGGCGTGTCCTGGCTATGAAGGAGTGAGGACGTGACTTGTCTTAGCTCCTGCCACTGGACTTTATAACTGATGATCCACGCAACTGAGGACTCTGCAACACAGGCTATGCAGCGGAGGAGACGAGGGAGATCCCAGGGGTGCAGCAGCAGAGCTTCACAATCGGAGGAGAGAGGGATCAAACACTTTTTATCCAGGCCGGGGCAGAGAGAAGCTTCACAGGTGGCACCCAAGATGGCTGCTAAGGCTACACAGGAGGTGAGCTCAGCGTGCAGCAGTGAGATGGCAGCTATGGAGATGCAGGGAAAGGCTCAGCAGCTGACGCGACTGAGAGGAGAGGCCACCCAGAGTGAAGAGGAGATACAGAAGATAAGGCCAGACAGCCCAAGATTGCAGGTACAGGGGAAACCCGGAGTGAGAAGCACGGGGGAAGTGCCTGCTGATATAAACAGTAGCCCTGAAGCCTGGAGGCCTCTGGAGGGGGAAGTAACGTCCTTTCCTATAACACACATGCAGGAGTGTGAGGAATTTCAGGAGGGGGGACACTGCACTGCAAATGAGTTACAGGTCCCTGACAGAAGTGAGACCATACCCAGGGAGAAGCACAACATAAATCTAAAGTTACCAGATGCAGACAAGCATGCAGGGTCAGGGCCAGCCATAACAACAACACAAGAGTCAGGAGTTCTGACAGAGCTTAATGAGATGCGGGCACGTTTCTCAGCTATACCCACCAGGGAAGATATGGAGGCATATATAACCAGGCTGGAGCAGGCGTACCGCACAGAGCTGTCAGCCCTGAAGGGGGAGGTGGAGAGAGTGGACACCCAGAGTCAAGTGCAGGCAGCTAAAATTCAGAATATGGAGGACACTTCACAGGCCCACGGGGCACTATTAGAACAACACTCCCGCCAAATACAATACGTGGTTGAAGCAATGGATGATGCTGAAAATAGGGGCCGAAGAAACAATCTCAGAGTGCGCGGCCTGCCTGAGTCTGTCGAGTCCAAGGACTTACATGGCACCCTTCAAGTGATCTTCAATAATATTCTGGGTGAACCATCAAGCCAACCCCTGGAATTGGATAGAGCGCATAGAGCGTTGGGCCCCAAACCAGCCCAGAACGACCGACCTCGGGATGTGATCTGTAGGGTCCACCGCTATGTTATTAAGGAGGCCATTCTGTTTAAGCTCCGCAGTGGAGTATCACCATCGTATGAGGGGAGCCAAATCCAGATTCTACAAGATCTATCCCGTTTTACCTTACAAAGGAGAAGAGCTCTTAAACCTCTGCTGGACATTCTCCGCTCATACGAGTTTCCATATAGCTGGGGGTTCCCCTTCCGCCTGCAGGTTCGGCACGCGGGACGAATGCATGTTCTTCGGTCTCCGGCGGATTTACCCTCGTTCACCGCGGCCTTGGACATTCCATTAGTGCCTATAGAGGACTGGCCGGACTTTCCAATGGGGGGGGGAGTCACCGTCCCAGCCGGTGATCGGATGCGTGGCTCTCGTAGAGAAAGAGGAGGGAGGCCGGTCTGATGTATAAGAGAATGGTGGATTAAATTGTTCTAGTATGTTTTTGGTTATAGGATCACAGTACGATGGAGTCTATCCCCTGGTCCTGATGGGAATTTCGCGTTGTGGGGTTATTGTATCGCCCTGGACAGGGGGGTGGGGGGTTCCCTCCTTCCTTCCTGGGTGTAATGGGGGACGCCCCTCAACATTATAAGGTACAATACCCTCTCAAAGCCCCTTCTCCCTTCTTTATACAGAGCTTTAGTTGCAAATCAAAATATATATAGTTAAAAGTTGTTTTTTAGTCCAGGGCAGGGGGCTCCTTTGTGGAAAGTTCCCTCCCTGATTGGGATAACACGCCACAGGGTAGTGGCGTAGGATTAACATCCCTGGTATATAGAGATTCTTATTTTTCTGCATTTACCTCTAGTCTATTTGACCAAGTATAAGGGTCACGTTACGACCCTACAGGCAAGAGGTGCTTTGACCTTGTTGCCTACGGTACTCTCTCTTTGTTTGTAGTTTCCTTTATATACTTAATCCTTCTACCCCCCCCCCCTCTTTTTTTTTTTTTTTCTCTCCCCCTCTCCTAACCTTCTCTATTCTCTCCACCCACACCTCTCTTCCCATCCCCATCCTCTGACCCTACTTCCCGGTTCCTCACCGTTCCTCCTCCTCAGAATGACGCAGATTACCTTTGGCTCATTGAATGTGAGAGGCCTCAATGTCCCACAAAAACGGTCTCAGGTATTCTTTGACATGCATAAGAAACGAGTCCATATATTATTGATTCAGGAAACACATTTCAAAACTGGTCACCTCCCTAACTTTAAAGACAGATATTACACCAAATGGGTCCATAGCACCAACCCAGAGTCAAAATCAAAAGGGGTGTCTATAGGCATCCATAAAGCCCTGGTGCACACGGTTCTGGACACGAGAGTGGACACTGAGGGAAGATTCATTTTTCTGAAAATTAATGTTAATTCATCTATCTTTACCATTGTCAATTGGTATTTACCAAACAGAGATCCGGCGACGTCCTGCTCCTCTCTCCTGTCATCATTGGATGAATTCGCAGAAGGGACCGTGATCGTGGGTGGCGATTTAAACTTCACTTTGGACCCTAAGGTAGATACAACTTCGGACACAATTTTCTCTCTCTCAGAAAGCTAACAAAAGTTAAACGCTCAATACAAGAGCTTCGATTGGTAGATGTGTGGAGAACGTTACACCCAGTGGAGCGTGACTACACATACTTCTCCCCGGCTCACTCCTCGTACAGCCGCATAGACCTGTTTCTTGTGAGCCAAAAGGCTCTGACTTGGCAGATACAGGCCTCTATAGGCAGTATATCCTGGTCTGACCACGCTCCTATATTCCTGAGCCTTACTATCCCAGATGGGGCAGGGAGGCCGTGGTCTTGGCGGCTGAACGATAGTCTGCTTGGGGATCAGGGGTGCATGAAGGATCTACAGAACACGATTGATGAATTTTTAGAAATACACTCAGAAGACCCCACAGCCCTTCCCGTGCAGTGGGAGGCACTTAAATGTGTGTCGAGAGGGGTTTTGATCAAACATGGGGCTAGGCTTAAGAGAGAGAGAGCCCAAACCATTTTGTCCCTACTTCAGAATATTTCAGATCTGGAAAGGGCCCATAAGAAGACATTATCACCTTTGACACTGGCGGAGCTAGTCAAAAATAGAGAGGAGCTTAAATCGATTCTCGACCGACAGTATGAGCGACATAGGACTAGAATAAAAAGATTCCTCTATGAGTATGCAGATAAATGTGGTAGACCACTAGCTAGGATTCTACACCCTAGGGGAGACCCCAGCCACATTCCCATGATTAAACAAGCAGACGGCTCTTCGACTCAGAACCCAACTCTCATCGCGGAACAGTTCCAAAAGTATTATAGAGACCTATATAACATAAAGGGCAAATTTGGAGACATGCCACATGACGCATTAGAAAATAAAATAAACGACTACGTATCCAGAACGGCCCTACCGGTTATACCCAGCGCTGAGGTTGAAAATTTAGAGACGGACTTTACAGAAGCAGAAGTGGCATCTATCATTAAAGAATCTCCCTCAGGCAAAAGTCCGGGTCCAGATGGGTTCACCCCTAAATTTTATAAAATATTCCAAACTCAGCTATCCCCGTTCTTGACTAAAGTATTTAATTCCATCTCAGAAAATTCCCAATGGGTGGCGCAATCTCTCGAAGCCCATATATGTGTTCTCCCCAAACCGGGGAAGGATCACATGTTAGTTACAAATTACAGACCCATTTCACTGATCAATCTAGACCTAAAACTTTTTTCTAAAGCCTTAGCCAACAGACTTGCTCCTTCCTTGCCCGGGATAATACACACAGATCAAGTGGGGTTCGTACAAGGTCGGGAGGCGCGTGACAATACCAACAAACTGTTCCTCCTGATGACTCGGTCGAGGGCTCATTCTCTTCCCATGTGTTTACTCTCAGTGGATGCGGAGAAGGCCTTTGACCGGGTCAGTTGGAATTTCATGATGGCCGCTCTAAAGCAGGTGGGTTTGGGCAAAAATTTTTTAGATAGGATTGCGTCCCTTTATTCGAGACCCTCAGCAAAAGTTAGGACGGATGGGTTTCTGTCGTCATCGTTTCAGGTCCACAATGGAACAAGGCAAGGATGTCCATTGTCACCTCTGCTCTACGTCATTGTCATGGAGCATCTCGCGGTCGCCATAAGAAATAATGCTAGTATCCATGGGATAGAGGCCGGGGGAGGGAATCGCAAGTTAGCTTTATTTGCTGACGACCTTCTCATGTTTATTTCCCAGCCACACATATCCTTCCCGTCTTTGCTCAAAGAGTTCGAGGAGTTTGGTAACTTAAGTAATTTTAAAGTGAACTTCTCTAAATCAGAGGCTATGAATGTGACCCTGTCGGCGGAAGATCTAGCCCGTACAACCCAAAATTTTCCCTTTAAGTGGCAACCGTCAGCTATAAAATATCTGGGGGTAGTTGTACCTCGGGATCCAACAAAAATTATGCATCATAATTTTCTACCCCTGTTAGAGAGGACAATTAGGGATTTAAAGAAGTACGACAAAAAAAGACTATCGTGGTTTGGGCGTATCAACGCTATTAAAATGGATGTTCTTCCTAGGTTTCTTTTCTTGTTCCAAACGGTACCTATTCAGCTGCCGGGGAGTTACTTTTCCAAAATTCGGACGGCTTTGTCAAGGTTCGTTTGGGGGAATAGGAGACCTCGGACAAGCATAAAAACTCTTACCAGACACAAAAATAATGGAGGGGCAGGGCTCCCAAATTTCCAGTTATACTACAGGGCAACTATTCTAACGAGGATAATGGATTGGCACTTCCATAGGAACTCGAAACAATGGGTCGCGATCGAACAGGACGGATTGGGAGTCCCTTTGCACTTTCTCTCATGGATGGGAAAGGAGAGTAGGTCACAGATAGAGAAGGGAATGGAGTTTATTTGGACAGTGATGGGGACGTGGGACGGTGAGGTTAAGAGGGGTTCTCTCTCACAGGGGAGGGGTCCACTTACCCCCCTCTTTGGCAACCAGGAGTTCCCTCCTGGGCTTCATTCCAATAAATTTCTGGGATATGCTCGGGTGGAGGAAACTCGTTTTTTTCATGTGCTCCAGGGAAATACCCTGCCCCCTTATGCATCTCTACGGGCCACAGGGAGAGAGGTTTCCTGGATAGAATATATGCAGCTGAAATCGTTTCTATCCAACCAGGACAGGGAGAGGAAGTTGAGGACCCCCCCTACTCCATTTGAGAAATTGTTCTTGCAGGGTTCGTCACCTGGGCATGTCATCTCTCTTACTTATAAAATGCTGAACCAGAGAGACATGTCGGACAAACCCAAATTTGTCTATAGATGGGGAGAGGAACTGGGAGAGGACATTTCGGAGGACAGATGGAGCAGGGCGTTTCTGTGGACCCACAAACTTTCTCTGGCTTGTGCCGCCCAAGAGAAAAACTATAAAATTCTCACAAGGTGGTACCAATACCCGACCAAATTGCATGCTATCTTTCCCTCAGTGTCCGACATGTGCTGGAGATGTGGTACAGAAAAAGGGTCTATGTTACATATATGGTGGAGCTGTGCTAAATTGCAACCATTCTGGGACTCAGTGTTTTCTCTGTATAAAAAGATGAGTGGGGGTGAGGTGGAGAGATCTCCCCAGGTGGCCCTCCTCTCTATCCTCCCAGGTTCATTCAAGTCACAAAAGAGGGACCTGCTGCGATTTTGTTTAGCGGCAGCCCGTATAATTATTCCCAGATACTGGAAACAGACTAGATGCCCCACGTTAGCTGACTGGGTAGAGGAGATGGCAAACCTCCAGAGAATGGAGGAACTCACAGCTGAACTTAATGGGCTCACGGAAAAATTTATCACAGTGTGGGGACCGTGGATTACGTTCATGGAGTCTCCTGAGTTCACGGTGAGTCTGGCAGGTTATTTGGGATGAGAAATGGTGACATACCTTGTCTTCCCCTCTCCCCACACACTTTTTCCCCCACCCCCTCTTTACCCTACTTTCTTCACTCTATTTGATTCCTTCTTTTCTAAGCTTATATCTGTTCTTTTTTTTTTTTTTTTCTAGTTTTCTACTTTTTCTTAAATGTTTATTCAATAACTTAAAAGGGGATTGTTTTATGCTGAGAGTGGTCTTGTCAATTATCAGGAAGACATGTTTAGCTGGAACTCTGATTTCTAGTGTATGGTTTGTCATGGAGTGTTAGCATAAGGATAGCTTATAGAGTTCCAATGAAATCTACAATGTGATGTTATTTTTGTCATTCCGAAACTGAGAGATCACTGTTTATGTTTTATAATCTTTATAAATGTTCAAGATGTATGCTTGATTTATAAACTTAATAATAAAACAGATTTGAAATAATCATGAAAGGTATCTCGGGGAGACGCCTGCCATGATTAAACTCATTATTACCCCAATTGCCACCGCACCAGGGCAATTCGGGTTGAGCCGGAAAGAGTCCCGCAGGACTGTCACACCTAATGGATGCGGCAATTGTGGGCGGCTGCAGGGTGATATTGTTAGACTGGAGGGCTCCCCATACCGTGGCGCTCTACATCCTGACAATACCAGCCTCCAGCCGTGTGGCTTTATCCTGGCTGGTATCAAATATGGGGGGAACGCATTTTTTTTTTATTTATTTATTTATTTTACTGCACGATATAGACCCGCCCACCGGCGGCTGTGATTGGTTGCAGTGAGACAGCTGTCACTCAGCTTGGGGACGTGTCTGACTGCAACCAATCATAGGCGCTGGTGGGTGGGGAAATCACAGAATAACTAATTAACTAATGAAGCAGCAGCCATTTTCTAAAGAGCAAAAGACACCGCAGATTTGTGACAGCAGGGGAGCGAGACGTCCTTGATCGGTGAGTAGGAAAGGGAGAGGGATTGTGCTGGGGACGCAGGAGACATGCAGATAGCAACATGTGCACATAGCCTTACTGTGAAAAGCCACGTTTATGGCGATCGAACCGTTCTCGGACGTAACTCGAGCTGCCGAACTTTTAGCAAAAAGCTCGAGTTCTAGTTCGATCTAGAACAACCCCCAAAATCACTTGAACATGAAATTGGCGAACCTCGAACCGCGCTCAACTCTATGGATGACGTAGACGCATCATCCACACTGGACTGGGAAGAAGGAGGCCGAAGATTACATCAGAGAGGAGGCGCCACACTGGAGAGCAGCAACACCCATTGGACCGGACCGCCCCCTGGGTGAGTAATATAAAAGTGTTTTTTACGTTATACAGAGCGTCCCGGGCTCTTATATACAGTATTTTGGAATAAAGTGGTATTGGCCGCAGCTTATAGTCCCCAAATCTGGTGACAGGTTCCCATTAAAAAATTGGAAGGAACACAAACTTACAAAATAAATTACCAACATAATTGTGCTTCTAAGGGCATGATTTATTACACCTAAAAACTCTACCAAAACATTTCCAATTGTACCATAAATCTGACTCAAGCAAATTAATTATATAGGCCATAGATCAGAGGTTAGAGGTGGTAACCTATTTAAGGCCCTTGCGCAGCTTGAGTCATTGGATTTATAGATTAGACACAAGGACTCCTATTGGGCTCAATGAGAGCTTTGGCTGCTTTCTTTAATTGGGTATTTTTATGTGGTGTGAGAATGGGACTGTTTGTGTTAAAATTATTTTTAATTGTTTTTTTATTCATAATTTAGAGATCTCTATATGCTAAAACCATACCTGTGGTGGTCTGCAAATTTTGAGATACTTCACTCGATCCACTCAGTGACTTAGATGTTGACTTTGATTGGGTCTTTTCCCTGAATGAAGTGCCTATGAGAAAAAAGAGAATTTTGTTTACTTACCGTAAATTCTTTTTCTTATAGTTCCGTCTTGGGAGACCCAGACCTTGGGTGTATAGCTTCTGCCTCCGGAGGACACACAAAGTACTACACCTAAAAGGTATAGCTCCTCCCTCTGAGCCTATACACCCCCTGGTGAACCAGTCATAACCAGTTTAGTGCAAAAGCTGAAGGAGAATAGCCACCCACAAGTAGAACAGAGCAAGAGCCGGAACAACCGGAGACTCTGTTCATGACAACAGCATGTGAAAACACACGGAACAAGGAAATTGCCAACAGGCAACGGGGAGGGTGCTGGGTCTCCCAAGACGGAACTATAAGAAAAAGAATTTACGGTAAGTAAACAAAATTCTCTTTTTCTTTAACGTTCCTTTGGGTGACCCAGACCTTGGGACGTTCCAAAGCAGTCCCAGGGTGGGAAATAAACAAAAAAACTAAGAAGTAGGCAGAAACCTAACTTCACAAATGGGCGACCGCCGCCTGAAGGATGCGTCTGCCCAAGCTCGCATCTGCCAAAGCATGAGCATGCACTTGGTAGTGCTTCGAGAAGGTATGCAGGCTAGCCCAAGTGGCAGCCTGACAGACTTGCTGAGCCGTAGCCTGGTGCCGAAAAGCCCAAGAGGCACCGACAGCCCTGGTCGAGTGCGCTTTGATCCCCGGCGGGGGAGGAGCCTGCGAACTTTGGTAGGCGTCCAAAATGGTCGACCTAATCTAACGGGCTAAGGTCGGCTTAGAAGCAGGGAGGCCCTTGCGCCGACCTGTGGTTAGCACAAAAAGAGAGGTACACCGCCTAAGCGCAGCGGTGCGAGACACATAGATCCGGAGAGCACGCACCAGATCTAGAGTATGTAGAGCTTTTTCAAAGCGATGAACAGGGGCCGGACAGAAGGAAGGTAAGGTAATGTCCTGGTTAAGGTGGAAGGGAGAAACCACCTTAGGAAGAAAGTCCGGAGTCGGACGGAGAACCACCTTGTCTTGATGAAAGACTAAAAAGGGTGACTCCGAGGAGAGCGCAGCCAAATCAGAAACTCTCCTGAGAGAAGTTATAGCAACCAGAAAGGCCACTTTCTGTGAGAGACGATACAAAGAAACCTCCCTAAGGGGCTCAAAGGGGGGTTTCTGCAAGACCGTGAGAACCAAGTTAAGGTCCCAGGGGTCCAAGGGCCGCCGGTAAGGCGGGATGATGTGAGACGCGCCCTGCATGAAGGTGCGGACCTGAGCCAGCCGAGCGAGACGCCGCTGGAACAGGACTGACAGGGCCGAAACCTGTTCCTTGAGAGAGTTGAGGGACAGACCTAGCTGCAGACTGGACTGTAGAAAAGACAGAAGGGTCGGCAAGGAGAATGGCCAAGGAGAATGGCCGGTAGAGCGACACCAGGACAGGAAAATTTTCCAAGTCCTGTGATAGATCTTAGCGGACGAAGACTTACGGGCCCGAGTCATAGTGGAGATGACTTCAGGGGGAATACCAGAAGCCGTCAAAATCCAGGACTCAAGAGCCACGCCATCAATTTGAGGGCCGCAGAATTCGGGGGGAAGAACGGACCTTGCGAGAGTAGGTCTGGACGGTCCGGGAGAGGCCACGACATCTCTACGGACAGATGGAGCAGGTCCGGATACCAAGCTCGCCTGGGCCAGTCCGGTGCAATGAAGATGACTCGACGACCCTCCATTCTGATCTTGCGCAGGACTCTGGGCAGGAGGGCTAGAGGGGGAAACACGTAGGACAGACGAAACTGGGACCAGTCCTGAACCAGAGCGTCCGCAGCGAAGGCCTGAGGATCGTGGGAACGAGCCACGTAGACAGGAACTTTGTTGTTGTGACGGGATGCCATTAGGTCCACGTCCGGAGTGCCCCATTTGCGGCAGATCGACTGAAATACTGCCGGGTGCAGGGACCACTCGCCACCGTCCACACTTTGACGGCTGAGATAATCTGCCTCCCAGTTGTCCACGCCTGGGATGTGGACTGCGGATATGGTGGACCTGGAGTCCTCCGCCCATTGAAGAATGCGTTGTACCTCCATCATTGCCAGGCGGCTGCGTGTCCCGCCTTGATGGTTGATGTAGGCAACCGCTGTCGCGTTGTCTGACTGGACTCGAATGTGCATGCCCGCCAGCAGATGGTGAAATGCTAGGACAGCTAGAAGTACGGCTCTGATTTCCAGCACATTGATTAAAAGGGCTGACTCGGACGGAGTCCAAGTGCCCTGTGCTCTGTGGTGGAGACATACCGCTCCCCAGCCGGATAGACTGGAATCCGTGGTGAGAATCACCCAGGACGGGGCCAGGAAGGAGCGCCCTTGGGACAGGGAGAGGGGCCGAAGCCACCACTGAAGAGAGCTCTTGGTCCGTGGCGACAGAGCCACTGACTTGTGTAAGGAGGAAGGCCGCTTGTCCCAACAGCGGAGAATGTCCAGCTGCAGGGGGCGCAGATGGAACTGGGCAAAGGGAACAGCCTCCATGGACGCCACCATTTGACCCAGCACCTGCATCAGACGCCTGAGGGTATAACGGCAGGGCCTCAGGAGAGAGCGCACCGCCAACTGGAGTGACAGCTGTTTGTCTAAGGGCAACTTCACAAGTGCCGGCAGAGTCTCGAACTGCATCCCTAGGTACGTGAGACTCTGGGTCGGAGTCAGAGTGGATTTGGGAAGATTGACAAGCCACCCGAATTGGGCTAGAGTGCTGAGAGTGAGCGAGACACTCCGCTGACAGTCTGCGCTGGATGGCGCTTTGACTAGAAGGTCGTCCAGGTAGGGGAGCACTGCCAACCCCTGAAGGTGCAGAACCGCAATCACAGCTGCCATGACCTTGGTGAAAACCCGAGGGGCCGTGGCTAACCCGAAGGGGAGAGCCACGAATTGGAAATGATCGTCTCCTATTGCAAAGCGTAGCCAACGCTGGTGTGAAACCGCAATGGGCACATGCAGATATGCATCTCTGATGTCGATGGACGCCAGGAAATCCCCTTGGGTCATTGAGGCAATGACTGATCGCAGGGACTCCATGCGAAGTGCTGCACCCGAACATGCTTGTTGAGAAGCTTGAGATCCAGGATGGGCCTGAAGGTACCGTTCTTTTTGGGAACTAGGAAGAGGTTTGAGTAGAAACCTCTGAACCGTTCCCGGGCGGGAACTGGTACAATTACTCCGTTGGCCTGCAAGGCTGCCACGGCCTGTGAAAAGGTGCGGCCCTGGAGCAGGGGGAGTTGAGAAAAAAAATATGTTTGGCGGGCTGGAAGAAAATTCTATCCTGTAGCCGTGAGAGATGATATCTCTCACCCACTGATCGGAGACTTGTTGAAACCAAGCGTCGCCAAAGTGGGAGAGCCTGCCACCGACTAAGGACATGGCTGGATCGGACAGAGAGTCACGAGGAGGCTGCCTTAGTGGCAGGACCTCCTGCGGTCTTCTGCAGACGCGCTCTGGAGCGCCAGTTGGATTTCTGGTTCTTGGCTGAGTTAGCGGACGAGGCGGAGGGCTTAGAGGACGACCAGTTGGAGGAACGAAAGGAGCGAAACCTCGACTGAATCCTACCCTGGGCAGGTTTCCTGGTCTTGGTTTGTGGCATGGAAGTACTCTTCCCGCCAGTAGCCTCTTTAATAATTTCATCCAGCTGTTCACCGAACAGCCGGGAACCAGCAAAAGGGAGCCCAGCAAGGTACTTCTTTGAAGAAGCATCTGCCTTCCACTCTCGAAGCCTCAAGGTCCTGCGGATAACGAAGGAATTAGCCGAAGCCACCGCAGCGCGGTGAGAAGCCTCCAGCATGGCAGACATGGCATGAGAAGAAAAAGCTGAAGCTTGAGAAGTTAAGGCAACCATCTCGGGCATAAATTCCCTGGTGAGGGAATGCATCTCCTCCAGACTAGCAGAGATGGCTTTGAGGGCCCACACTGCTGCAAAAGTTGGAGAAAACGCGGCCCCCACCGCTTCATACACGGATTTGGCCAGAAGGTCAATCTGACGGTCAGTGGCATCCTTAAGGGAAGTGCCATCAGCCACCGACACACCGGTCCGGGCTGAGAGCCTAGACACCGGAGGGTCTACCTTTGGGGAGTGAGCCCACTCCTTGACCACCTCAGGTGGAAAGGGAAAACGGTCATCAGAACCACGCTTTGGGAAGCGTTTGTCAGGACAGGCCCTGGGTTTGGTCACAGCGGCCTGAAAACTGGAGTGGTTAAAGAACACACTCTTTACTCTCTTAGGCGAGGTAAACTGGTGCTTTTCTGCCAGAGAGGGTTGCTCCTCTGATACTGGCGGATTGAGATCCAGTACAGAATTAATGGAAGCAATCAAGTCACTAAATTCTGAGTCACCCTCGTAAGGAGCAATGGGGCACATGGAGTTAGCCTCCGAGCCCCCTGTATAGGCATCCTCCTCATCCTGCGAGTCCTCAGCCCTTGAATCAGAGCCACGGGATGAGGAGGGAGAGGGAACCCTGCGGAGCCTCTTAGACGGACGGGGTCCGTGCCCTGATGATGAATCCTCTGTGAGCTCCAGTCCTAAAGGCCCCTTAGCAAGAGCATTAGAGGCACCCTGTGAAGGGGGCTGATGCATATTCATCAAAGTCCTGGACAGAAGTCCCATGGACTCAGCAAATGACTGGGAGATAGACCTAGAAAAGGACTCTACCCAGGCCGGGGGTTCAGCCACATGTGCAGGAGCAGCCTGAGAGACCACTGGGGCCGAGACCCCAGGCCGTGGCACCTCCAAGTTAGAGCAGACCTCACAATGTGGATAGGTGCTCGCTTCAGGCAGCGGAAGCTTACATGCAGCACATACAGCATAAAGCTTTGGAGCCTTGCTCCTTGTGTGAGACATGCTGCCTGAGTGGGGAGAAACAGCTTCTATAAAGGGAATGAATCCCAGGGAGAATATAGCAGAGGTCCACAACCGGAGACCGGCTGTGGCTTACCAGACCGTTGGAAGCGGTGTTGTGTGCCCTCCAGATCCCGAAGCCCGGACCCCCCAATGCACAGCACCTCAGCAGGGATGCAGAGTGCAGGACGGGCCAGAACAGAGTGAAACCTGCCCAAGAAAATGGCCACCGGAGAGAAGAGAGGGGGCGGGACGGGGGGCGTCCCTGTTGGAAGGGCGGAATCTGGAGGGCCATAGAGGCCTGCAGGGGGGTAGTCGCACACAAGCAGTGAGGAGGGTCCCTCCCCTGTGCAGGACGGCCACCGGGAGGGGCCATGCCTGTCCCTCAGCATGAGTGACATGCGAGGGCAGGTAACAGAAACTAGGCCTCCGGCGAAGCCGGGGCCTAAATTTAAGCAGCGAGGCCGACGCGCAGGCACCATCGGCGCGGTTCTCGAGCGAAAAGCTAGCGGACCGGCCGGAAATGCTAAAAAACACAGTAAACACACTCTCCCCCCACAATAAATGACAGGGACCCCCAACATATGAACGTCTCAAGGTACTTAGCTGCTGAGACGCAGGGCCAGGTCCCTGGGGGTGAGTGCTCCGGTCCAGCAGGGTCCTCAAGGGGCTGTGGCCGGAGACCGGTCTCCTGCCAGGCATGGAGACCGTGCTGGCTCACACTTCAATCCAGAGCCCAGGAGGGATGGTGAAGGAGCACGGCATGTAAGGCTCCAGCCTTGGAAATCAACCTTACAAAACCACCGACACAGTGGGGTGAGAAGGGACATGCCGGGAGTCCAGACGCGGACCCGCATTTCTTCAATCTTCTTCCAAAAAAAGGAAAAAAAGGAAAAAATCATATGAGAACGCATGTGTGGATGTATGCCTCCTGAACACAAAGCGAAAAACTGGTTGTGACTGGTTCACCAGGGGGTGTATAGGCTCAGAGGGAGGAGCTACACCTTTTAGGTGTAGTACTTTGTGTGTCCTCCGGAGGCAGGAGCTATACACCCAAGGTCTGGGTCTCCCAAAGGAACGTTAAAGAAATAAGAAAATATATTATCTAAGAAAAGTGGAGAAAAACATTGTACAACAATTTAATTATAGTTAGGATACAACTAATTTTTAATACATTTACTCAATAATTTAGTTTTTTGCATTTCTTGATTTTTCTTGCCTTATGGCATGTCATTTTTAATTTTGCATATCATATTTCTGTTTACACAACAACATGAGCACTATGCACTTTTTGTTTGCCTATTGACTACTGATGGACGGACCCAGACTATAAAAGTCTGGATCCATGCGGTTTCAAAAATACCCGAGTGCCGGACCTGGGCCTGAAATTCTCAGGGAATGCCGGATAATGATCTGGAAACTTGGGAAATTAAAAAAAGAAAGAAAAATTATAGAAAGTAAGGAAAAAGAGGGCGCGTTATACTTACCGAGTCTCCCACGCGGCTGTAACTGCTTCTGGGGTCGCTCATTATCGCTAATCCATATGTACTGCTGCCCCCACCCACCAGCCGTCTTCACGTCTGTGATTGGTTGCAGTCAGACAGAGCCCCCATCTATGTTTGACAGCGTGACTGACTGCTCTCAATCACACACACTGTCTGCATCTAGATTGGTGTAAAAACAAATAAATTTAAAAAATTGGAGTTGGGTCGTCCCATATTATGATACCCAGCCAGGACAAAGCTTACAGCTGCAGGCTGCAGCCCCCAATTTTGCACGTTATGTTGGCTGTGTATCAAAATAAAAGGAACCGCATGCAGCTTTTAAAAATAAAAATTATTTAAAAAAATAATTTTTAAAAAATAGTCTGCGGTTTTTCCTCCCCCCCATTTTGATACCCAGTCATGATAAGCGGACAGCTGAGAGCTGGTATTCTCAGGATGGGTTGGCCCATGGTTATTGTGCCCCCCCCAGCCTAAAAATAGCAGCCTGCAGCCACCCAGGACTGTCACATCCATTAGATGTGACAATGCCGGCATTTTACTCAACTGTTTCCGATTGCCCTGGTGCAGTGGCAATTGGGGTAATAAGGGGTGAATAACCGCAGTCATTAACCTTTCCTCGCGCCTGTGCATTACAGTACTTTGATCTGCCCTCAGCAGGGCAGATCAAAGTGCGCCTGCGCAGGACCACAATGTCGGCTTGTGTGGATGATGTAGATGCATCATCCACACTGGACTGGGAAGAAGGAGGTTGAATATCGCAGCAGAGAGGAGGTTTCGGACGGGAAAGAGAAGGCGCCGCACTGGAGAGCATAAACACCAATCAGACAAGACTGCCCCCTAGGTGAGTATTATAAAAGTGTTTTTTGCATTATACAGAGCGGCCTTGGCTCTTATATACAGTATTCAAGAATGTTGTATAAAAGAACTCAGTGGTATTGGCCTCAGCTTATAGTCCCTAAATCTGGTGACAGGTTCCCATTAAAAAAATCGGAGGAACACAAACTTACAAAATAAATCACCAACATACTTGTGCTTCTAAGGGTGTGATTTATTACGCCCATTATCTGTGCCAGAAACTCTACATTTCTGACCAGCAGAAATGAAAAAGCGATCAGACGGCTAATCCTTATAGTCCACTAGGGGGTCAATTAAAAAAAAAAAAGTTAAAAAATAAGTTTTAAAAAATAAAAAAAAAAATTAAAAACCTAAAAAAAACAATTAAAAGTATAAATCACTCCCCATTTGCCCCACTGAAAATCAAAGGGTTAAAAAAATAAAAAATATACACTTATTTGGAATCGCCGAGTTCATAAATCCCCAATTTATCAAAATATAAAATCAATTAATCTGATAGGTAAACGGCGTAGCGGCAAAAAAAAACCCTTCAAAAGGCCAAACAAGTTTTTTTGGTTGTCGCAAATTTTCAGCAAAATGCAATGAAAGGGGGTCAAAATCGTAGCATCTGCGCAAAAATGCTACCGTTAAAAACATCAGCACGAGGCGCAAGAAATAAGCCATCAAAGTGCCCATATTCCGAATAATGAGAACACTACGAATCACAGAAAATAGCGCAAAAAGTGGACCACTTTTTTTGGGACAAACTTTAAAATATTTTAATCACTTAGATTAAAGTAAACCTATTCATGTTTGGTATCTACGAACTCGTACTGACCTGAAGCATCACACCCACACATCAGTTTTACCATACAATGAACATGGTGAATAACGTACCCCACAAACAGTTGTACAATCGCACTTTTTTGCAACTTTTCAGTACTTGGAAATTTTTTGCAGTTTTCCAGTATAATATATGGTAAAACTCATGGTTTTATTTAAAAGATCAATACGTCCCGCAAAAAACAAGCTCTCACATGGCAAAATTGGCAGAAAAATAAGTTACAGCTTTTGAAAGAAGGGAATCAAAAAACAAACACAGAAAAAACATCCAGGGGTTAGGGGGTTAAAGGTGGGAGTCCGTGAGCACATCAGGGACATTGAGAAAACAAAGACTCTGCATGAGACGGAACACCTAAAATCCCTACCAAAACATTTCCAATTGTACCATGAATCTGACTCAAGCAAATTAATTATAAAGGCCATAGATCAGAGGTTAGAGGTGGTAACCTATTTAAGGCCCTTGCGCAACTTGAGTCACTTTATTTATAGATTGGACACAAGGACTCCTATTGGGCTCAATGAGAGCTTTGGCTGCTTTCTTTAATTGGGTATTTTTATGTGGTGTGAGAATGGGACTGTTTGTGTTAAAATTATTTTTAATAGTTTTTTTATCCATAATTTAGAGATCTGTATTTGCTAAAACCATACCTGAGGTGGTCTGCAAATTTTGAGGTACTTCACGCGACCCGCTCAGTGACTTAGATGTTGACTTTGATTGGGTCTTTTCCCTGAATGAAGTGCCTATGAGAAAATAAGAAAAAAGATTATCTAAGAAAAGTGGAGAACAACATTGTACAACAATTTAATTATAGTTAGGATACAACTAATATTTAATACATTTACTCAATAATTTAGTTTTTTGAATTTCTTGATTTTGCTTGCCTTATGGCATGTCATGTTTAATTTTACATATCATATTTCTGTTTACACAACAATATGAACACTATGCACTTTTTGTTTGTCTATGGATTAGTGATGGACGGACTCATACTGTAAAGGGTGCTTTACACGCTGCGACATCGCTAGCGATCTCGTTAGCGATGTAACACGCCAGATCACATACAATCTGCCGAGATCGCACATGTGACCGGCGCTACAAAAATGACCTATGTGCGATCTCAGCAGATCGTATGTGCGATCTGGTGTGTTACATCGCTAACGAGATCGCTAGCGATGTCGCAGCATGTAAAGCACCCTTAAAAGACAGCTTTCAATCTAGATGCACATGCTGTCTACATCTAGATTGGTGTAAAAATAAATTTAAAAAAATGGCGTAGGGTCGTCCCAACAAGGACAAGGCATACAGCTGCAGGCTGCAGTCCCCAACTTTGCACGTTATCTTGGCTGTGTATCAAAATTAAAGGAACCGCATGCGCTTTTAAAAATAAAAAATATTTAAATAAATATTTTTTAAAAAAAATGTTCTGCGGTCCTTTCCCCGCCCATTTTGATACCCAGTCATGATTAACCGACAGCTTGGAGCTGGTATTCTCAGGATGGGTCGGTCCATGGTTATTGTGCCCCCCCGCAAGCCTAAAAAAAGAAGTCCGCAGCCATCCAGGACTGTCACATCCATTAGATGTGACAATCCCGACACTTTACCCAACTCTTTCCGAATGCCCTGGTGCAGTAGCAATTGGGGCAATAAGGGGATAATAACAGCAGTCATTAACCTTCCCTCACACCTACGTATTACAGTACTTTGATCTGCCTCAGTAGGGCAGATCAAAGTGCGCCTGGGCAGGACCGCAATGTCGTCTTTTTTGGATGATGTAGACGCGTCATCAAAACTGGGCTTGGAAGAAGGACAGAGATCGCAGCAGAGAGCAGGCGTCGGACCGGAGAAAGGAAGTGCCGGGCTTGGACAGCAGCGACACCCATCAGACCAGACCGCCCCCCCCTCCCTCCAGTTATTAAAAAAATATTTTTTACATTATACAGCACTCTCTGGGCTCTTATATACAGTATTGTGGAATGCTGCAAAAAAGGACTCAGTGGTAGTGTCCAAATCTGGTGACAGGTTACCTTTAAAAAAAATCAGAAGGAACACAAACTTACAAAAAAATCACCAACATACTTGTGCTTCTAAGGGCGTGATATATTACTCCCAGTGTCCATGCCAGAAAGTCTACATAGGGATGACCACAAGGGATTTACAGGTGGGAGTCCGTGAGCACATCAGGGACATTGAGAAAACAAAGACTCTACATGAGATGGAACACCTAAAAACCCTACCAAAACATTTCCAATTGTACCATAAATCTGACTCAAGCAAATTAATTATAAAGGCCATAGATCAGAGGTTAGAGGTGGTAACCTATTTAAGGCCCTTGCGCAACTTGAGTCACTGAATTTATAGATTGGACACAAGGACTCCAATTGGGCTCAATGAGAGCTTTGGCCCTTTAATTGGGTATTTTTATGTGGTGTGAGAATGGGACTGTTTGCGTTAGAATTATTTTTTAATATTTTTTTTTATCCATAATTTAGAGATCTTTATATGCTAAAACCATACCTGTGGTGGTCTGCAAATTTAACGCAATGCTAGTCTCTCATATAGGCCCTTTGGAAAAATAATTGCTCATCCCTGATCCATGCTCTTTTATGATTTTATTGTTAATGTTAGAACATTTTTACATGTACCTTTTCCAAAATCTATAAAACAAATTGTGAATAAAATATAAAGTCACAGATGTAATCATACCAGATGTAGAAGAATCCGAAGGAAACACCTCACTGCAGATTAAAAAAAAAAGAAAAACACAACACATTACTACATGCATGTAAAACTTATCAACTACAATAAAAAAACTTTCACAGAACTGCTTTCACATACAGCACTCGTATTTTTGATGTTCTATGGGGCTATGCACATGTCTGATTTTTTTTCCTCATAACGAGTGGTCAGCATGGAAAAAAAAAAAAAAAAAAATCGGTGACATGTCAGATTTTGATCCAAGTGTGGGATCAAAATAGGCAATGTAAGGCCTATTTTAGACATCAGTGATTCTGGTACGTATGTGCTAGTGTTTATACGTACCAGAAATATGGGCATACGCAGACCCATTATAATCAATTAGTCTGCGCACACATCAGTGATTTCTCACTGACCGTGTCTCCGTGCGGTGTACACGCATGTCTGTGATTGCCGCAAGGAGACATGTCCGTTTTTCTGGCATCACTGATGTTCCACGGACCACACAGTGGTATGATCTGTGAAACACGTACCAGAAAAACATGGACATTGAAAATAAAAAACATTTTCAACTCACCTTCTCCAGCGACGCTGTGTTCAGCCTGTGCTTTCAGCTTTTTCCTGGCTGTCTCATTATGGTATGCATATTCATTTATGCAGCCAGAGACGGACCCAGAAGAAGCTGCAGAAACTAGAGACAGTGGCAGGCAGATGCTACAGAGCTGGAGACTTCAGCACCATGGACAGCAGCAACAGGACAGGTGAGTATATCTCCATGTGCAATCACGGATGACGGAGCACGGATCACGGATTGCACACGGACAACCCACGTTGAATGCATCACCGAACACCGAACATGGAGGGACATATGCGTTTTTTACATGTCAGTGAAAAACATCCGTGATTTTCACTGACGTGTGAAACAGGCCTAAGTCTGTGTGTCCGTGGCAATAATCAGAACTGCATTTTGATGACATCTGACCGATTTTCGCGGTCTGGCAGAATGTAAAACATGGAGATTTTTTTCCTCTCCAACTCTGAGGAAAAACTGATGCAACCCTGTTCATACTCATTGGACTGGTTTTCTCGAATGTGGAGAAAACAATGGCGTAAACCTCCCCTTTTTGTAAGTTGTGGGCGCTCAGTAACTGCTTTTACTGAAGTCTGTCTTCTTCCCTATAATTTGTGTAGGTTTCTAGAGCAATTATAACACGTTTTTCCTACCATGGTTAGTCATTTTTACATTTTAATTTAGTTTAGAAATGTACTGGACAATTATTGTAGGCATTATTTTATTACCGATATTTTCCTACTGCTCTATAGATATACTGTTACAGCAGGTCAGTTGCAGGAGTTCAATAACGGTCTTTATTAACATTCAATTACAGCATTATACACTTTAATGTTCTTATATATTTTTCAGTTCTCTTCCTTTCTTCTAATTTTTTTCTTCTTTTATTTTTCGTTTACTATATAAACACATCTGAATAAAATTTGGTTACACAACACACGTGAAAACGCTACAAACACACAAAGAAGCCATGAAAAAAAAAGTGCCATTCATCCCAAACAGTGTATTCAGCTGAGGCACACGCATGCATCTGACAGAGTGAGGGAGAGGATTCAATATTCCTCTGTGTTTCCACCTCCTCTTCTAACTCCTCTAGTGAGAATGAACCCCCACCTAGACGCCCCCGGACTTCCGATGAGGAATGCCGACAGATAGTGATCCCCAATGGTCCTCACACCCTGGCAATTAGGAGTCTCTGATTCCCGGTTTTGTGGCTTCATCAGGAATCCAATTTGATACTGCAGGCCTCATAGAAAGAGACTATTTTAGCTCGTTCACCACTCAAGCCCGTTTCCACCAGTTTATAACCTTTTACATGCTTCACAGGAAAATAAAAAAAAGCAATATGGAAGGAAAAAATGAATCTAACTTTTTCGCAAAAAATGTTACTATAGCCCACAAATTACTCTAATGGACACACCAATTCTTGGGCGGTTGCGGGCTGCTATTTTTATCCTGAGGGGGCCCAATAACCATGGAACTCCCCTGCCTGAGAATACTAGCCACTTTATCTTGGCTGTCAGAGTTATAGGGTATTGGTGTGCACTCAGCTAGAGTATGGTTTCATTAGAGGTGCTAGTGTGGGGTCAATAGTCCCAGAACATATTATATAATAGACACTGCACTCTCTTGTTGATAAAATGAAGACAAAAAGTTTTTTTCTTTGCAAAAAAGTGATTATTTATTTGATGGCGACAAAAGATGGTGGACGTTTCGGCCCAACGGCCTTTATCATGTATAGTCGCTGTGAAGTGAGAAATAAAGAAATCAATATTTACATATATTACATAATATACAACTATATTATCTTGGCTGGGTATCAAAATTGGGGGAAATGTCACAACGATTTTTTCAATTTATTTATTTAAATAATTCAAAAACGCATGGTGTTCCTCATATTATCATATACTGCCAAGATAACGCACACAGCTGGGTGCTGCAGCATGTAGCCATCTGCTTTATTTGTGCCGTGTATGAAAATATGAGGAACCATACATCATTTTTTTACAATTATTTACTTATTTTTAGTCCACGTTAGGGACCCAGACAGATAGTGTGATGGCAACCAATCACAGACGCTGGCACAGAGAGTGGGTGGGGGTAGCAGGACTGCAACAAATCACCAACACTGTTACAGAGAGTGGGCGGGGGAAACAGTGCATATTCATGAACTTTAATGATCGGACCAGAAGTAGTGTGACAGCAATGGATAAACTCGCTAAGCATAATTCTACTGCTTTAATGACTACAAGTCATTTTTTCCACTGCGCCTCCCATAATGCCAGAGTCGCGGGCGGGGGCCAGTCCTCCATCCCGGGGGCTGCTCGGGGGGATACCAAGGAGGATTAACCCTGTGACTACCTGGTTTTGCCAGGGCGTCACACCAGTAGCAAAGATGGCTGTGGTATTACTGTGATTGGGAAGCAAACATCGCATGAATAGAGGCTGAAAATCAGTCAACAAATATGCGGGGAGGAGACTCGAAAATCACGAGGCAAGGAGAAAAATACAAAAATAATCAATATGGTCTAAGATTACCCAAAATGTATGATACAAATAGCAGGGCAATACTAATATGTGGGTGCCAAAAACAAAGTAAAATATAACTTTTATTAATGAATAATAAGCACACTGACAGACAAACAAATAAGCTGTAATGAAACAGGCAGTGTCCCAAAGAGAAAAAACCAAAGGGAAAAAAATCTAATTAAATATTTAAGATGTCCATCTAGGATATAGGAGGGGGGTAACAGTCGTATCTTTATCACAACCAAATCCCATAGAAACTCCCAACAGAGAGGACAATAACAACCATAGGGATGATATGCACAATAAGCAGTAAGAGAAAAAGGTCACCATAAAGTAGAGGGGGAGTTCAAATATTATTACCACACCATACTCTCCTTGGTGGCAACCCTTTGACTTCAGTCATCAAAGCTCCTGGACCTCCCGACACAATTTGTTACACTCATCAGGGGAGAGACAGTAGCCAGTAGAGCAGTTAGATCTTACTCATGAATAATGCTGGGCAAATACAGAAACATCCGGGCGGTGTATTTTATTAACCATAGGATACATTCTATGTGTATAGCTCTTCATTTGGCCTTATCATTTTTATAGGGACATGTTCTCACTCATACATTGTTCCTGCCTACAGACTGCCTTTATTCAGGCTTTGAGCGGGATGGGTTGTTTAGGCCTTTATCATGTATAGTCGCTGTGAAGTGAGAAATAAAGAAATCAATATTTACATATATTACATAATATACAACTATATTATCTTGGCTGGGTATCAAAATTGGGGGAAATGTCACAACGATTTTTTCAATTTATTTATTTAAATAATTCAAAAACGCATGGTGTTCCTCATATTATCATATACTGCCAAGATAACGCACACAGCTGGGTGCTGCAGCATGTAGCCATCTGCTTTATTTGTGCCGTGTATGAAAATATGAGGAACCATACATCATTTTTTTACAATTATTTACTTATTTTTAGTCCACGTTAGGGACCCAGACAGATAGTGTGATGGCAACCAATCACAGACGCTGGCACAGAGAGTGGGTGGGGGTAGCAGGACTGCAACAAATCACCAACACTGTTACAGAGAGTGGGCGGGGGAAACAGTGCATATTCATGAACTTTAATGATCGGACCAGAAGTAGTGTGACAGCAATGGATAAACTCGCTAAGCATAATTCTACTGCTTTAATGACTACAAGTCATTTTTTCCACTGCGCCTCCCATAATGCCAGAGTCGCGGGCGGGGGCCAGTCCTCCGTCCCGGGGGCTGCTCGGGGGGATCACGCTCGGGTCCGGTACCTTCTCTTTGGTGGCTCGAGAGGAGCCGGACCCGGGGCTCGAGCAGCGCTCCTCGCCCACGAGGGTGGGGATGGGTGCCCCGAGGCCTGGTGAGATAGTGCCGGGAGTGATGGCGCAGGTTGGACTGGGGGATGGTGGGCGGTACTCACTGTCACCTTGAGAATAACACACACAGAGTTTGTATTTATCCAGGAACTGCCGGTGAACGTAGGTCCTCGGCGGGTGTTATTCGGATCCCACCTGCAGTACAGCAAGGTCCTCCCTCTCCTTCTCTGTTCTCCTCCTCGGCCGGGAACGGGGAGCCCACTCCCCGGCGGTGATCCGGGCCCTCTCTCGGTATCGGCGGGCCACTACCCTGTCCCGATCACCTCAGGTCCCTTCCTCACGCACAGCCTGTCCCGGCACTCCTGGAGCACACTTTACTATCGGGGTCTTCACCTCTCTTTTAGCAGCATCCCGAGAGCTACAACTCCCGACTGCTCTCCTCTCCCTACTACATCTCACTCCCTAAAACTCCTCCCCTTCTGTTCTTATCAGTACACTGGGGGGAAGGGTGCGGTTGCCTTGCTATACCAGTGGGATCAGGTTACCAAGGAGGATTAACCCTGTGACTACCTGGTTTTGCCAGGGCGTCACACCAGTAGCAAAGATGGCTGTGGTATTACTGTGATTGGGAAGCAAACATCGCATGAATAGAGGCTGAAAATCAGTCAACAAATATGCGGGGAGGAGACTCGAAAATCACGAGGCAAGGAGAAAAATACAAAAATAATCAATATGGTCTAAGATTACCCAAAATGTATGATACAAATAGCAGGGCAATACTAATATGTGGGTGCCAAAAACAAAGTAAAATATAACTTTTATTAATGAATAATAAGCACACTGACAGACAAACAAATAAGCTGTAATGAAACAGGCAGTGTCCCAAAGAGAAAAAACCAAAGGGAAAAAAATCTAATTAAATATTTAAGATGTCCATCTAGGATATAGGAGGGGGGTAACAGTCGTATCTTTATCACAACCAAATCCCATAGAAACTCCCAACAGAGAGGACAATAACAACCATAGGGATGATATGCACAATAAGCAGTAAGAGAAAAAGGTCACCATAAAGTAGAGGGGGAGTTCAAATATTATTACCACACCATACTCTCCTTGGTGGCAACCCTTTGACTTCAGTCATCAAAGCTCCTGGACCTCCCGACACAATTTGTTACACTCATCAGGGGAGAGACAGTAGCCAGTAGAGCAGTTAGATCTTACTCATGAATAATGCTGGGCAAATACAGAAACATCCGGGCGGTGTATTTTATTAACCATAGGATACATTCTATGTGTATAGCTCTTCATTTGGCCTTATCATTTTTATAGGGACATGTTCTCCTACATGCCTACAGACTGCCTTTATTCAGGCTTTGAGCGGGATGGGTTGTTTAGGCCTTGTGCGCACTAGGCGTTTTTGCTGCGTTTTTAGCGGCGATTTTTACCGCGTTTTTGTGCTGAAAACGCAGTGACATTGCTTCCCCAGCAATGTCTATGGGTTTTCAGAAATGCTGTCCGCACACAGCGTTTTTTTGTAGCTGCGTTTTTGTGGTGACCACAAAAATGCAGCATGTCAATTATTTCTGCGTTTTTCACTGCGTTTTTCACCCATTGAGTTCAATGAGATGTTCAACAACGCAATGAAAAACGCATATAGCTGCGTTTCTATGACTAAAACGCAGCTATAAACGCAAGGGGTGGGCAGTAAAGTGACGTGTAGAGGAAGAGGATTCCTTCTGTTGGTAAACACAGAAGCATGAATCCTCCCGGTACCATCACCGCTGCATCCACAACCCGCCCGGTGCCATGTCAGCTCCGTGCGGCGCCATGTCTGGGCGGGAGGTGGAGGCAGCGGCGAAAACAAAAGTGAACAGTAGAAAAAAAAAATGTCATATATACTCACCTGTCTGCAGGGTCCCGGTGCCATGCCCGCTCCCAGCTCCTGTCCCGGTACCGCCGCTTTGGCTGTGTGCAGTCTCCCCGGGGCACGTACGAAGCTTGCAGGACCTGGCGGTGGATCACTTGATGCAGTCACCTGACGCATCAGCTGATCGTAATTCTCGCGGTGTCGCCGGCTTTTTCGCGCCCGGCCGGCTATCAGCTGATCCTGCCGTCAGGAGACTTCATCAGCTGATTACCGGCAGCTCCTGCAGCGATGGGACAGGATCAGACTCTCATCCGATAGCTCCAGGAGCTGCCGGTAATCAGCACAGACGTGAGTATTTATTTATTTTTTATTTTTTTTTATACTTCAGCTGATTGTATAATTGGCTTTTATACAATCAGCTGATGTGTGATGTGATTCACGTCCTTTAACCTGACACATCATCTGATCGCTTTGCCTTCCAGCAAACCGATCAGATGATATTGGATCCGGATTGGACGGCGAGGGACCCTTGACCCAGGATTACTGCGGAGGGGGGGGGGGGTCTTTATTTCAATAAAGATGGAGTCACTAATTGTGTTGTGTTTTATTTCTAATAAAAATATTTTTCTGTGTTGTGTTTTGTTTATTTTTTATCTTTACTAGAAATTCATGGTGGCCATGTCTAATATTGGCGTGACACCATGAATTTCGGGCTTAGGGCCAGCTGATAATATACAGCTAGCCCTAACTCCATTATTACCCAGCGAGCCACAGTCACCAGGGTAGCTGGAAGAGTTGGATACAGCGCCAGAAGATGTCGCTTCTATGAAAGCGCCATTTTCTGGGGCGGCTGCGGACTGCAATTCGCAGCGGGGGTGCCCAGAAAGCTTGGGCACTCTGCACTGCGGATTCCAATCCCCAGCTGCCTAGTTGTACCTGGCTGGATTCAAAAATTGGGCGAAGCCTATGTCATTTTTTTTAAATTATTTCTTGAAATTCATGAAATAAAAAAAAAAAAAGGGCTTCCCTATATTTTTGATTCCCAGCCGGGTACAAATAGGCAGCTGGGGATTGGGGGCAGCCTGTACCTGCCTGCTGTACCTGGCTAGCATACAAAAATATAGCGAAACCCATGTCATTTTTTTTTTCTTTTTGGGCAAAAAACTCCTGCATACAGTCCTGGATGGAGGATGCTGAGCCTTGTAGTTCTGCAGCTGCTGTCTGCTCTCCTGCATACACTAGTTCTGCAGCTGTCTGCTCTCCTCCATACAATGAACATTTTGAAGAAGGAAATGACATCAGACCTTTTTTTTTTTCTTTTCATCAACCATCTTTAATGGCATTGTGCACTGATTAAAAACGCAGTGAGCAAAAACGCAGCAAAAATCGCACCACATCGCGGTAAAAACGCATGCGTTTTTGTCGCGTTTTTTTAGCTGCGGGTGCGTTTTTTGAGACAAAAGCGCACAAAAAAACGCAGCGTGAAAAAAACGCCTAGTGCGCACATACCCTTAGGCTACACTCATGAACGTGTTTTTCTCTGCTATGTGTGCTTTGAATTAAGCTATATCTCCCCCTGAATTCTTTTGGGAGGTTTATGACCGCATAATAACAGTTTATTGATTAATAACTGTAATTGGTTCCCCCCCCCCCCCCCCGGTTATTTCTCCTATGAGAATTCACTTTGTGACACTGCATGTTTCATTACAGCTTATTTGTTTGTCTGTCAGTGTGCTTTTTATTGTTAGTCATTAATAAAAGTTATATTTTACTTTTTGGCAGACACATATCAGTATTGCCCTGCTAAGGACCAAAATACTCAACGAGAAACGAATAACATGAACACTGTACTATTCGTGCGAGTAACAAAAATCGCTCATCACTAATTATAACTAATGTACTCAATGAGTCCATTAGAGAATTTTAGATCTAAAAGCACAATCTATTTAGTTTCTATCTTTAGAAACGATTTTTTTTAATGTCTCCTCCACAGATATAAACATTTATGTCGTCTGTTCCCCCAATATGGAAACTTTTGAGATTACAATGATGGAAGTCATGAAAATGTAGTGGAATTGGATGCCATTTATCACTGTTTTTATATTTTTAACATGTTCAAGGGCACAGACTTTTAGCTATTGAGTCGGTATGCCTACATGGGCAAGGTTGCAGGGAGAGGTTGCTAAGTAGATGACTGACGTGGCATTGCAAGTAAGATTATGCACAATTCTATATCTTTTCAAACCTTTTGAGTCAGAAAAAGAGAATGTCCTGAACATGTATAAGGTGGGCCATAAGTATGGATGCATACACTCTGATAAAAAAAAAAAAGTTGAATTAAAAATGGCTGCTTTGCAGATGGCCACCATGGGCATGACCCGGCCTCAAATGTTTTGCCCCTCCCATGTACTAATAAGCCACAAACGGTAAGGTGATATCATCAGGGTGTATCCATATTTATGGCCCACCCTTTATTTACATTCAGAACAATTACTGCATGCCAGCGGCTGGCTGCCAAATTTTGGCATGGGGGGAAAGTACACAGGAGTGGCCCATGAATAGCAACCCATTCTTAATAGGAATCTGTCATTAGGTTTTACTGATATATAAAGTACAGCCACCGCCTTTAAGACTTCTTTTACAGTAATCTAGTAAGCTGCATGTATTTCCCCAAGCCCCTCTGCATAGTACAGAAAAAGAGCTTTTATTATACCCACCGCCATTGCGGTACGGTCCGATGGGCATCTCTGGTCTTGATCCAGTGCAGCTTCTTCTTACAATCGCCATCGCCATTAGGCTGAGGAAAGTATTGCAGTGTGCATGTGGCGGCTTTATTTCTGGGTAATCAGCACTCTTTAGCCTTACCCAGCCCTTGCCAGATCAAAGAGAAGTATGCCTGTGCAGGAGCGAGGTCGGGAAACACATGTGGATGACGTAGGACACATCCGCTACACAACGCAGGGAAAGGCAATGGCTCTTGTAGGAAGAAAAAAGGCTCCAGATCAAGACCAGAGGTCCCCATCGGACTTGGTCGCCAGCTGTGGATATAAAAAAAAGCCCTTATTTGTGCTATGCTTGGGGTCATACACGCAGCTTACTATAATGCTGTAAAAGCAAATTTAAAAGTAGTGGCCGTACTTTATATTAGGAAAAACCTTGTGACAGGTTTATGTTCAGCTGCTTCATAGGCTGTGTTCACTCAGCCATATTGTCTGTGAGTACGGCCTGTGGAAAAAACTGACAGCACTTGGACCGGTTCCTATGAGCTCTTGCACTTCTCAGGTGTCATACATGGGTACGTATTACAAACTTTAAGCCAGATATACGCTTTCAAATATGTAGTAAAGCAATGTACACTGTTCTTTTCTACACTCCTCAAAAAAACATATTTTTGTGTCGTGGTCACGGGCGGCCTAGCCTGCCTCCGTTGCCCCGTGGCGTACAGAAAATGGCAGAGAAGAGATGATGGAGGTAGTTGTGAGGTGGTTGTCGTGACGCCACCTGGGGTATGCGGTCAGGGAATGGGCCGCCGCTGCTGTCGGTGTCCTCCGGGGCAGATGGCAGTAGCAGCCAGGGATGGGATTGCTCTCCACAGGTAGAACGGGCCCCAGGGAGGATGATGAGGGGAGTAGTAATGGCAGCAGGGAGTGGCAGTACGGGTAATAAAGAGTCCAAGTCTATAGTTGCGGTTCCAGGTTGTTTACTCACTTGTACGATGCCGCTCACTCAGGTAATACCGGTCACTTCCTATGATGGGCTCCATCTAACCCAAATCCCTTTAGAGATCAGTCGGGTTTGGTGTTCAGTGGGTTTCTCCTTGTAATGCCTGTCTGTAGATCCCCTGGCTTGAACCTACGAGGGGACCCTGGATTTCACGAGATGTACTCTTGTCCCTATCTGCAGGTGCTGCGGTTCCGATGTGGGGTCCGGCTTGAAGCGAGGCTCCGGATCCTTTATGGCATTGTGCTCAGGCGCTATGTGGCCAGGGAAGATTGACACTTTCCCCATCCGGGCATATTCTGGAAATCCAATGTGAAGTATGATCTTTCCTAGGGTCCTGCCACCCTGTGTGGTGTCGACTCCGTAGGGAGCAAGTTCACTCTCCCTATGGCAACCGTGTGAGCTCTCTCCTCCTTCCCACCGGAGCACCTGTAAGATGCAACTGCTCCCATCCTCTCCTGCTGGAGAACTCTCTAACTGTTCTGTTGGCTCCTGACTCACCCTACTAGCTGCACCTCACCCCTCCCAGGTCCTAAGCTAGTGGGACTGGAGCCCCAGTTGAGGGCATCCTGTAAATGCCACTCTGTCGGCGACCCCTTTATCAACCGACCCTAGTTTAGTCCCCAGTAGGAACAGGGCAACCTAGTGTGTAATGTGGTGAAACCTGGACTGACCTCCTCAGGAGGTAATGGCAGATACTATAACAGCTTTTAAAAAAGGGCTGGATGATTTCCTCAGTACACACAACATTGTTGGTTACAAGTGACTTAGGGACAAAATGTCGAATTGGTGGAGGAAGGTTGAACTGGATGGACCTAGGTCTTTTGTCAACCTATGTAACTATGTAAAAGGGAACGGGGTTTAGCATTACACCCAATGTTAGGTGCCATATTCTGTGGCGACTGAAGCCTCAGGGGCGCCACACATACGTCTATGAATATTTTTTGTGTATTTTTTCAGATACTTGATCAACCAAGTCACCAATGTAAACTTCAACTCCACATCAACAAATAGTGGTTATAGTATATGATGTACCAGTCACTTATCCTGTGTATATCATATGATGTCCAGATATTCTACCAGTCACATGTTAATTGTATATAACATGAGATATCTGTACATACAGTATATTACATAGAGTTTACAGAATAATACATTTCTAGCATATATACAGGGCTGAAATAAGTATTGAACATGTAACTGATTTTAGTAAATGCCATTGAAATGAATTTCTTACCAGATGTCGGTAACAACCCATCCAATCCACACAGGCAAATAAATCAAACCACCGATGTCCATAACTTAAGTGATTTGTAACGAAATAGAGAAAAAGTATTGCACACACTTACTGAAATTTAATTAATATTTTGCACAAAAGCCTTTGTTTGTGATGAAGCTTCAAGACACTTGCTGCCATATGCTGAAAAATACCCTCACACCATGATGTTCCCATCTCAAAACTTCACTGTTGGTATGTGTTGTTTTTTTTTTATTATTTGCTTCCAAAGTGTTCAATTTTTGTCTCATCTGACCAGACTATGTTCGCCCATTATTTCACAGACTTGTCTAAATGTTGTTGAGCAAACTTTAAACATGCTTGAATATACACTTTGGTCAAAAATTGAGTCTTTCGTGGTGAGCGTGCATACAGGCCATGGAGGGGGGTGTATTGCGTATTGTTTTCTTTGCAATAAGGCTGTGTGCGCACGTGTGCAATTTTCCTGCATTTTGGCTGCGTTTAAAACTGCAGCGCCTCAATGACAAAATGCATGCGTTGTGCTTCCCCAGCAAACTCTATGAGAAGTCTGCAAATTTCCAAACGCACGTTGCTTTTTTTTAGACAGCATTTTGGATGCCAAATATTTGACAAAATCGAAGCAACATGTCACTTATTTTGTGCATTTTGGTTGCATTTTTCACCCATTGAAATGAAGAGGTGTGTCAAAACGCAACCAAAACGTTTAGCTGTGCACTTGCACTGCATTTTTGTTGCATTCTGCATGCTTTTTTCACAAACAAAACAGGTTTTTCGGTCTCTCTCTCTGTCGATGTCGGTCTCACTCTCTCTGTCTGTCGGTTGGTCTCTCCCTCGCTCTGTCGGTCGGTTGGTTTCTCCCTCTCACGCCCTCTCTCATACTCACCGATCACTGGCGTGGCGTGGGGCTGCACAGCTGTCACACTGCTCCAGCGTCTTCTCCTGCTTTTGAAAATGCCGGCCGCTCATTATTCCACCTCATACTCACTGCCTCACCCGCACACCGGCGCCTATGATTGGTTGCAGTCAGAAGAGCCCCTACGCTGAGTGACAGCTGTCTCACTGCAACCAATCACAGCCGCCAGTGGGCGGGTCTATATTGTGCAGTAAAATATATAAATAAAAAATTTAAAAATACGGCGTGCAGTCCCCCCTAATTTTGATACCAGTCAAGGTAAAGCCACATGGCTGAGGGCTGGTATATTCAGGATGGGGAGCCCCACGCTATGTGGCGCACCAAGCCTAAAAATATTAGCCAACAGCCGCCCGAAATGCCGCGTCCATTAGATGTGACAGTCCAGGGACTCTACCCGGCTCATTCCCATTGCCCTGGTGCGGTGGCAATCGGGGTAATAAGGAGTTAATGGCAGCCCATAGCTGCCACAAAGTCCTAGCTTAGTGATGGCAGGTGTCTATGAGACACCCCCCATCACGAAACTGTAGTGAAATATATAAACACAAACACCGAAAAATCCTTTATTTGAAATAAAAGACGAAAAAAACACCCTCTTTCACCACTTTAATAATCCCCAAACACTCCTCCAGGTCTGACGTAATTTACACGAGATCCCACAACGTTTCAGCTCTGCTACATCGGAAGCTGACAGGAGCGGCTGTAGAGCACGACCGCTCTCCGTGAGCTTCACGGAGCAACTGAAGTGAGTCACGCTGTCAGCGGTGACGTCGCTCAGGTTCCCCGCGGCCGCAGCTGGATCCTCCAACTGTCTCAGGTGGAGGACTTCAGCTGTGGCCGCAGGTAACCTGAGTGACAGCACCATTGATTGTGCGGCTCACTTCAGTCACTCAGGTGATTTGCAATCACAGGTGAGTCCTTCACTTGTGATCACAAATGAGGCCGCGACATAGAGAGCCGCGTGATGACAGTGAACTCGGGTGAAGATCTTATGTCACTGCTGCGGACCCCTGTGTTCTGGCACTGACCTCAGAGGTTCATCTGAGTTCATTACAGCACACAGAGATAGAAGATGGGCTCAAGAGCAATTGGTGGAACAAGCCACTAATTTGAAGGACGTTGTGCAGGAGAAAGGGGGATCTGCTGAAAAATATTATGCCAGGCTCCAACGAGTCTCTCGGATCTCGGGTTCACTACGACCAATAAGTCACAAGCCAACCTCCTAATCACCACCTTTTTTGAAGGTCTGCAAACAGACCTTAAGGACATGGTAATGTCCACTCGACCCGAGATCATAAATCCTCCTGCCAAAGATGCTATCCTGGTTGTTAAAAGCTTCCAGAGAAGCCTGGTAAAACATCCAGCCCCGAAATTTAAATAGAATACCCCAGCACTGGTGTATACTAACACACCAGCGCAGCCCTTACCACAGCCCATGCCCCAACAGGGCCCAAACCCTGTCTATGTACCTTCAAACCACAGTGTCAACAAGAATACTGCCCTATGCAGCAGCAGCCATAATACTTTCAGCCACAGCATATTCAGCCACAACATAACCTTGTTATGACAATAATCAACGTGGCCATCAAAACCAATGTCTTATCTGTTGGCGTTGTGGCCAGCCCGGTCACTTCCAGAGAAGGTGCCGTACCCTAAAAGAGTGTGGCCGGGTACCCTCAAAACCATAACCAAAACCTGCAGCACATAAATGCACAATGAAGGTGTGGCCAATCAAATTCTGTCGTGATGGTCAGTTCAAATCAGGGTTTTTCTACATCTGTAACTTTAGATGTCACAGGGACCTCTATTAAATTCATGGTGGAGACTAGGGCGGTCAATTCTATTGTTAAAATATTTGATATACCACCTGATCACACCCTGCCCCTTTCTGATGATGTCCTTACCCTAGTGGGCGTAGATGGATTACCCACTACGCATACATTGACCGGTACCGGATGGATCTTTCCCTGTAATTCACAACCAGTTCGTGTTGTCAAAAAATCTTTCGAGTCAATTTATTAAAATTTGATTTGTTGAATAAATTAAAGGTCGCTATAAATTAAGATGGAGAAGGAGGTATTACTCTCACCCTGACTAAAGTAAGTTTCCCAGAAGGGTGTGAGGAGACTTGCCTCCTACGGGTACTTCTTACTGTGATGCTCTCTATGCCATGTGCTGATGAATCTGATGTAGACCATTATGGTCAAAAGGGCCTAATGATGTGGGTAAACTCCCTGTAGATCTAGTAATGATCTATCTGAAGCCAGGTGTGCCTTTTTCCTGGAGTATCACAGTATCCCTTTAAATCAGTCCAAGAAGCGGGTCTCCAAGGCCAAGTTGACACTGCAGCGAGACGTGAGAGTGACAGGGAAAGGTGGGGGCTAAGTCAGCTCCTAAGAAAAAAACTGACGAAGAAGAGAAAAAGGAAAATAAAATGGTTTCAGCAGAGATTTGCAAGGCTGCATGTGTTTCACTTTTTACTGATGAGTGTTTCTTGGCTGGTTGGGTGGGTTTTGTTTAACCCTTAGAGTTCAGGATTTCACCAGATATTATTAATAGTATCCTGCTAATATCTAAATAATTAAATTAACTTTGCAGGGAAAATTAGATTTTTTGAAATATGCAAATTAGGGTTTTTTTGTTTTTATGGTCATCTTTTTGTTTTGTGTTTCTGCATACAAATTGCCAGTATTAATTAGTTTTCTTTTCTTTTACAGATACAGAATATATATGAATCGTGTTGTCTATTGTAAGGTTTCAAAATTTTCCAGCAGTAGAAGGCACAGCAGACATATTGGATAGATGATCTAATGCATATTTCTTTAGTTTTTGTTTTTATAGATGGACAGACATATTGGATAGATGATCTAATGCATATTTCTTTTTTTTGTTTTTATAGATGGAACAAGATGCTGGTCGATTCTACACTGGAAATATCACGGTTTACACAACATGAGGTAGTGTACATTTGAACCACTCCCTCCCCTTCTATCGGTACAGGAGGAAGTGACATATTAATCCCCTCTCTAGTGGGTGAAGCAGAGGTAGGTAAGATAGTCAAAATGTGTATGTAGGATGTAGATCTTTCCTGTTGTCAAATGAGCTAGGTATGCT
Organism: Anomaloglossus baeobatrachus; assembly: GCF_048569485.1. Taxonomy (NCBI): domain Eukaryota; kingdom Metazoa; phylum Chordata; class Amphibia; order Anura; family Aromobatidae; genus Anomaloglossus; species Anomaloglossus baeobatrachus. The sequence continues at coordinate 69,719 of NW_027442412.1, forward strand.
GTAGATAAAGTCTAAATCTGAGCTGATGGAATCGGATGGAGATCCCCGCACAGGTGCAGCTGACCAAGAAGCAGTGAACGGGCCTAGAGTTGAGGAGTCCTTTACCAATGCATATGGACCATACCTCGGTGGCACCTGTCACGTCAGTGACTTCTGTTACTCCTTGTGTTCTTAAATCCCTACAGGAACAAGCGAATCAACAAGGAATGGAGTGCGAGATGCAGGGAGCCAGCTGACTGAGGAAGGTCTGTGGATAAAGGGCGGTAAGCTTTCTCTGCCATGAGATCTCTTCTCAATGATGGCCCAGGTAACATGGACTAAAATCTGTGAAAGACGAATATCAGTGTGTGCTTTGGTGATGCCAGGGTTCAGTACCCAGGTGGGCAGACTCACCCGGTCTTGTAAAACACGTTCTTAAAACAATGAGACAAAACTGAAAAGAGTTCACAGAAGCACCCTGCACCTGCTCTACCCATTTTTAGAGACCGCAAACTGATTATAGATGTATATCATGAGCACGTTGTATGCAAGTCTGTGCGTGTTGTGTAGATTTCTTTCCAGGTTTGGTCAGAGGCATTCCAGTGCAGAAAGCAACATCATTGCTGAAAATCCACATAATGCAAGTGGTATGTAAAAAAAAACACAAAAAACAAACAGGTCTCTATGTAAAATGATTTTTTTGGTTTAACACAAGGCACGTACAATTTTCATATGATTGACTAAATAGTGAAATAAACAAGTGTATTTTCTAATTCCAGATCCTAAATCAGGGTTTGTAGTATATGGTTTTCAGTCAGGACACTGATTAATCCTAAAGGGACAAGCGAGAAAGAGTCATGAGTCAAGATTAGATGAGTTGATCCAGCTTGTCCCCACCATAGAAATTTCGATGAAGCTCAATGGCAGGACAACATGGATTCACGCCTCACATTACAGAAGGGTCGATCCACCGGAGCTGCACTGAGCATCCTGCTCATTCTGTATAATTGAGTATTTTTCAATAAACGAGTCCAGTCTATGACATTGGCTCATACGGTGAACACGTTTTGTGTGATCATTGTCTGATTCAGTAATATCTGCACAGATACAGTCATATGAAAAAGTTTGGGCACCCCTATTAATGTTAACCTTTTTTCTTTATAACAATTTGGGTTTTTGCAACAGCTATTTCAGTTTCATATATCTAATAAATGATGGACTCAGTAATATTTCTGGATTGAAATGAGGTTTATTGTACTAACAGAAAATGTGCAATCTGCATTCAAACAAAATTTGACAGGTGCATAAGTATCGGCACCCTTAGCAATTTCTTGATTTGAACACTCCTAACTACTTTTTACTGGCTTACTGAGGCACTAAATTGGTTTTGTAACTTCATTGAGCTTTGAACTTCATAGGCAGGTGTATTCAATCATGAGAAAAGGTATTTAAGGTGGCCACTTGCAAGTTGGTCTCCTATTTGAATCTCCTATGAAGAGTGGCATCATGGGATCCTCAAAACAACTCTCAAATGATCTGAAAACAAAGATTATTCAACATAGTTGTTCAGGGGAAGGATACAAAAAGTTGTCTCAGAGATTTAAACTGTCAGTTTCCACTGTGAGGAACATAGTAAGGAAATGGAAGAACACAGGTACAGTTCTTGTTAAGCCCAGAAGTGGCAGGCCAAGAAAAATATCAGAAAGGCAGAGAAGAAGAATGGTGAGAACAGTCAAGGACAATCCACAGACCAGCTCCAAAGACCTGCAACATCATCTTGCTGCAGATGGTGTCACTGTGCATTGGTCAACAATACAGCACACTTTGCACAAGGAGAAGGTGTATGGGAGAGTGATGCGAAATAAGCCGTTTCTGCAAGCACGCCACAAACAGAGTCGCCGGAGGTATGCAAAAGCACATTTGGACAAGCCAGTTACATTTTGGAAGAAGGTCCTGTGGACTGATGAAACAAAGATTGAGTTGTTTGGTCATACAAAAAGGCGTTATGAATGGAGGCAAAAAAACACGGCATTCCAAGAAAAGCACTTGCTACCCACAGTAAAATTTGGTGGAGGTACCATCATGCTTTGGGGCTGTGTGGCAAATGCCAACACCGGGAATCTTGTTAAAGTTGAGGGTCGCATGGATTCAACTCAGTATCAGCAGATTCTTGATGAATAGTGACGACGTTGCAGTTACGCAGGGGGTGGATATTTCAGCAAGACAATGATCCAAAACACCAATCCAAATCTACTCAGGCATTCATGCAGAGGAACAATTACAATGTTCTGGAATGGCCATCCCAGTCCCCAGACCTGAAAATCATTGAACATCTGTGGGTTGATTTGAAGCGGGCTGTCCATGCTTGGCGACCATCAAACTTAACTGAACTGGAATTGTTTTGTAAACAGGAATGGTCAAAAATATCTTCATCCAGGAACTCATTAAAAAGCTACAGGAAGCGACTAGAGGCTGTGATTTTTGCAAAAGGAAGATCTCCAAAATATTAATGTCACTTTTATGTTGAGGTGCCCATACTTATGCACCTGTCAAATTTTGTTTAAATGCAGATTGCACATTTTCTGTTAGTACAATAAACCTCATTTCAATCCAGAAATCTTACTGAGTCCATCATTTATTAGATATATAAAACTGAACTAGGTGTTGCAGAAACCCAAATTGTTATAAAGAAAAAAGGTTAACATTACTAGGGGTGCCCAAACTTTTTCATATGACTGTATATAGCTAATTCGATCCATGCCTCTGATACTCTGAATGAAGATACCATTAGCTATCTTCACCTAAATTTCTCCTTTGACACTGCCAGAGGGTGCATTTTGTTTGTACAATTACAGAATGCAGCGTGCGCACATACCCTAATGCTACCTGCTTATTCCAGGTCTTTCTCTAGCTCTCCACAGTTAGTCCTTTGCTCTTGGTCACCTCTTCTGATAATTTTTTTCACTCCTCTGTCTGAAATCTTGAGACAAGCACCTAGGTGTAGCCGGTTTATGGTGAAATGTTCTTCTTTTCAATTCTAGATTATGGCCCCAAAAGTGCTGACTGGAATTTTTTGTAGTTTAGAAATCTTCTGTATCCAATGCCATCAGTATGTTTTGCACAAGAAAGCTGCAAAAGTCGTGAGACAGCCCATTGATTTTACCCATCAGGCAACGTTTCTTGTATGGCACCTTGGTAATGAGTCACTTTTTTATAGGACATCAGTTGAACCAGCTGCTATTTTTCAATAAGTTGCAGGATTGCTTTCTAATTACTGATAAGATTTCAGCTGGTGTCATGACTTTCCATGGCTTTTTGCACATCTTTCTTTATGCATTCAATACATTTTTCCTGTTATTTCTCATTATTACACATCACTTAATTTATGGACAGCTACGGTTTGATTTCTCTTTCCTATGTGGACTGGATAAGTTGTTACCAACATCTGATGAGAAACTGTCAAACATGGTGGTGGCAGCATCATGGTTTGGGCCTGCTTTTCTTCAGCAGGGACAGGGAAGATGGTTAAAATTGATGGGAAGATGGATGGAGCCAAATACAGGACCATTCTTGAAGAAAACCTCTTGGAGTTTGCAAAAGACCTGAGACTGGGATGGAGATTTGTCTTCCAACAAGACAATGATCCCAAACATAAAGCAAAATCTACAATGGAATGGTTCACAAATAAATGTATTCAGGTATTAGAATGGCCAATTCAAAGTCCAGACCTGAATCCAATCAAGAATCTGTGGAAAGAGCTGAAAACTGCTGTTCACAAACGCTCTCCATCCAACCTCACTCAGCTCGAGCTGTTTGCAAAGGAAGAATGGGCAAGAATTTCAGTCTCTTGATATGCAAAATTGATAGAGACAAACTCAAGCGTCTTGCAGCTGTAATCGCAGCAAAAGGTGACACTACAAAGTATTAACTTAAAGGGGACGAATAATATTGCACGCCCCACTTTTCAGTTATTTCAGTTATTCTTCACCACAACATTAAAATTTTTATCTTTATGTTTGAAGCCTGAAATATGGGAAAAGGTTGAAAAATTCAACAGAGCCTAATACTTTTGCAAGGCACTGTAGCTCTCAATATACGAGGGGCTGCTGATAAGTCTGAGTTTACCCAGTAAGAAACGAGATAGGATGATGAAACTTTACATTTATTCCACATACTCTCCACTGATGTCAACACACTTCTTACATTGGTATTCCAAGTTCTGTAAGCCTAGCAAAAAGAAGGATTTCGGTTGTGCCTCAAACCAGGCATCTGTAGCAGCTATGGAATCCGAAATGGTGTGAAATTTGGTACCCTTGAGGTCTTTCTTCAAGTTTCCAAACAGATGATAGTCAGAGGGAGCTAGATCTGGTGAATAAGGTGGGTGGTCAACCAGCTGGAAGCCCAGTTCTGACAGTTTTGTTGTGGTCACTTGTGCAGTGTGAGTGGAGGCATTGTCTTGCAGGAACAAGATTCCTTTGGACAGCTTGCCGCACCTTTTGGCCTTCGGAGCTGCCTTTAGTTGGTCCAAAAGTTCAATGTAATAGCTTGCATTGATGGTGGAACCCTTTTGAAGGTAGTCCACTTGCAGCACACCCTCCTTATCCCAGAATACAGACACCATCACCTTAGTGGCTGATTTTTGCATCCAGAACTTCTTTGGACGAGGAGAACCACTGTGCCTCCACTCTTTTGATTGTTCCTTGTTTTCAGGGTCATACAAATAAATCCAGGTCTCATCCATAGTGACCAGTCGATCCAGGAAGTTCTTATCAGTCTGGAAACATTGACAAATGGACCTGGAAGTTTAGGGTCCCACTTTGCAGATAGCTTCCTCTAAAATATCCAAATGTTCATGGATAAGGACACAAACACATTCACGGGAAATCCCCATGATGTCTGCTATTGCTTTAGCTGAAATTCGTTGATTCTCAGTATGAGGTTGTGCACAGCATTGCCGATCTCCAGAACAAGAACCACTCTCGGTCGTCCATGACGTTCCTCATCACTGGTGCTGAAGTGGCCAGTTTTAACTGTGGAATATGAAGTGTATTGATTCCCCAATGTCTGCGAGATATCACCATGAATATCCTTTGTGGACTTTCCTTGCAGAAACAAGAATTTTATCACTCCTCTGCTCTCAGTTGCTGTGAATATTGCATTAGACTCCGCCATTTTGTTTTTCCACGTGCGTAGAACACCGTTGCCATAAGATTTAAACATGAAATTTTGAAAACATATATTAGACACATAAGACTTTCATGTGATGTAGTATGTGTTACCATAGAAACAAAAAAAGATCACAAAGCTAAAGACTTATCAGCAGACCCTCGTACAGGATGAGCACCCACATAGCTCTCAATATACAGTATTAGCCCTCACAAAGCTCTCTATATAAAGGATGAGCCCTCACGTAGCTCTCTATATAAAATATGAACCCCCACATAGCCCCCTATATAAAGTATGAGCCCTCACATAGCTCTCTATATACAGGATAAGCCCTAACATAGCTCTCTATATACAGGATGAGCCTTCACATAGCTCTCCATATAAAATATGAACCCCAGATAGCACCCTATATACAGGATAAGCCCTCATATAGCCCCCTATATACAGTATGAGCCCTCACACAGCTTTCTATATAAAGGTGAGCCCTCACATAGTTCTCTATATAAAATATGAACGCCACATAGCTCTCTATATACAGTATGAGCCCTCTAATAGCTCCCAATACACAGGAGGGTCCCCTACATAGGTCTATATACAGGATAAGCCCTCAAATAGCCCTCTATATGCAGTAGGAGCCCTCACCTAGACCCTCTATATGCAGTATGAGCCCTCACCTAGCTCTCTATATAAAGGATGAGCCCTCACATAGCTCTCTATATCAAATATGAACCACCACATAGCCCCCTATATATAGTATAAGCCCTCACATAACCCCCTATATACAGTATGAACCCTCACATAGCTTTCTATATAAAGGATGAGCTTTCACATAGTTCTCTATATAGAATATGAACCTCACATACCTCTCTATATACAGTATGAGCCCTCACATAGCTCCCAATACACAGGATGGTCCCCTACATAGCTCTCTATATAAAGGATGAGCCCTCACATAGTTCTCTATATACAGGATAAGCCCTCACATAGCTGTCTATATCAAAAATGAACCCCCACAGTCCCCTATATACAGTGTAAACCCTCACATTGCCACTATATACAGGAAAAACCCTCACACAGCTCTCTATATACAGGATGAAACCTCATATATCTCTCTATATTCAGGATGAACCTTCACATGGCTACCTTTATACAGTATGAGCCCTTAGATAGCCCTATATACAGGATGAGCATGCACATAGCTTCCAAGATGCGGGATGAGCCATCACATAGCTCGCTATATACTGGATGAGCCCTCACACAGCTCTCTATATACAGGATAAGCCCTCACATAGCTCCCTATATACAGGAGGAGACTGAACATAGCTCCCTATATACAAGAGGTGCCCACACATTTCTCTCTATACACAGGATGAGCCCCCATATAGCCCAGTATATACAGTATGAGCCCCCAGTCAGCCACCTATATACAGTATGATCCCCCACATAGTCTCCTATATACAGTATGAGCTCACACACAACCCCCTACATACAGCATAATCCCCCATAGCTTTCTATATACAGTATGAGCCCTCTATACGATATGAGTCCCCGGACAGCCCCTTAAATACAGTATGAGCCCCTGCATAGCCCCCTATATACAGTATAATCCTCACATAGCCCCCTATGTACAGGATTGGCCCTGCCATTACACACTATATAAAAGCATGGATTCCATAAACATATTAAGAAAAAAAACACACACAGACCTCACTTTCGTTCCTTTGGCACTCTGCTTTGGTCCACAAGACTCCACTTCTTCACACATGCTGGTACCAACTGATGATGCCACAGAACAGGCCACGGGACCTCAGCTGGAGCTGAGCTGCCATTCTGTATTGCCAGCAATGGAGCGCCAGGAAAGCTCCCAGTTCCGACATGTGCACAGCTGTTAATGGTGCAAACATTATAGTGAGGGTAATTGTGACGCCCTGGCCCCGCCAGGTGTCGCACACAGGGTAGGCCCCCCGCATAACACCTTCCCAAAAAGGGTTACACCAAAGCCAACCAAATCATAGTCACCCCCCTCAGGGTAGGACAGGCACACCAATGGGCGGGAGCAGGCGGATGGAGCACGCCCACCTAGGGGTCTAGAGAACCTGGGGCGGGAAAAGTAGTCAGTTCAAGTCTGAGTTGAAGTGGAGTTGAGTGGAAGTTGAAGGAGGAGAGGAGTGAAGCCTGTGACAGTGACAGTCTGTCACGTGGAAGTAGCAGCAGAGAGGCGTCGGGACGGAGCCCCGGCGTATTGGCTAGGTGGCAGACGGTTGTCCATATCTGACAGAAGTTGGGAAGACGGCTGCGGGAGATCCGAGGAGGACAGGGTTGGAGCCCGCCGGTACCGAGTACCGGAGATCTGAACCGGAAACTGTGCAGAGAGGGGGTACTTGGACCCTGAAGCCAGGACCGGAACTAAAGGCCTAGCTAATTAACCAATTGAGGGCAGGATTATAGGTCCTGTCCCAACCAAAGTCCCAAAAGCAGACAACCACCCACCGAGGGGGTAAGGGCATCCGCCAGGGCCCGTAGATCCCAAGGGTCAGCGTCAGCGGGCACGGTTCCCAACCAAAAGTACCGGGAGCGGACTCCCGTGTTCCATACCGGGAAGTCCACACACTACAAAACACAGTGCAGAGGAAAAGTGACACAGACCACCAGCCCGGGTGTGGGACCAGAGTAAACCTGGCCGCGGCGGCCGGTCACCAACACATTGGTTTACCGATTGGACTTGTGTGAAGTTATTTGTGAGTACATTGACATCCCCCGGTGTGTCCGGGCGCGCCGGCACCTGCAGTCACCATCCTCAACACAGAGACACTGAGAACTGGGGCAGCAATCCCTACCCACGGAGGGGTTAACATCCAGCTGCAAGCCCATCACCCCTGGGTGCTCCCCAGCAGCAGCGGTGGTGCTACATTTCACCACACACCATAGGTGGCGTCACAAAATCCTCGTATATAAACGTCCCCTTTTCATTCGAAGTGTCCGCGAGACCCCCCGGGTCCGGAGACCCCTCGAGCCACACTGCAGATCCGGATCCGATCAGCTCGGCTGCTGGTGTGAGGGCGGCACATAATCTCACTTGCCCTCATTATAATCTACCTATCAGTATGTAATAGACTAATCTGTACACTGTATGTGCTATGTTTTATTTACACAGATATATACTGTTATATGCACTGTACTAATCACACCTGCACATACAGGACCTCACATATATATGGAGCCAGGGTCGGACTGGGGTGTGAGGGGCCTACCAGGGAAATTGCCTCTAGGGGCCCGCACTATAGCTACTGTAAACGTTTTTATTACTTGATCATTTTCGGCTTCTCTCAGTATAACGTGCGACTTTTAGCAAATCCTACAGTGCGCAGAAGAGCCCTGTCCTGTGCCTGCAGATATCACAGGATTTCCTGTAGCCTCTTATTTATTGTAGTTAATAATGGAATCTATTATTTACAGTCAGTCGCAGGTTTTCTTACACACGGACATTCCTTGTCCTAGGAAAACCACCGAGTACAACAGCCAAACAATAATCAAAGAGAAGCAGAACGTTATCCAGCATCTTCATATGGAAACGTTTACTAACATTAATCCCCCTCTGCCCTCATCTGGGAAATCCCCTGTAAGGGTGCGTGCCCAGCCGTCCACGATCAGTGTTTGCAGCATGTTGGCTGTAGCATGGTTCAGCTGCATCCAAAACGCTGCGTTGTAAGTACAAGCACAGTGGAGGGATTTCTAGAAATCCCGTGCCCAATGTGATTCTTGTTTCCGCAGCAAACACTGACCTGCGGATCTTCTTTCTAGACCACAGCATGTCAATTGTTTGCTGCGTGATCATATGCTCCTCCGTATGGAGAACACAAGTGAAAGACCGCAGCGCACTGAAGCCTGATTGTGGGTATGAGCAGCTGCGGTCTCCTGCGGAGAACACTCGCAGCCCCGCAGGTCCGGACCCGCTCCATGCAGAACACAGTGAGTCCTGATCGTGGGCATATACCCTAAGGGGCACTTTGCACACTGCGACATCGCAGGCCGATGCTGCGATGCCGAGTGCGATAGTCCCCGCCCCCGTCGCAGCAGCGATATGTGGTGATAGCTGGCGTAGCGAAAATTATCGCTACGCCAGCTTCACACACACACTCACCTGCCGTGCGACGTCCCTGTGGCCGGCGACCCACCTCCTTGTTAAGGGGGCGGGTCGTGCGGCGTCACTGCGACGTCACACGGCAGGCGGCCAATCGGAGCGGAGGGGCGGAGATGAGCAGGATGTAAACATCCTGCCCACCTTCTTCCTTCCGCATATCCTACGGAAGCCGCAGTGACGCTGGTAGGAGATGTTCCTCGCTCCTGCGGCTTCACACACAGCGATGTGTGCTGCCGCAGGAGCGAGGAACAACATCGGACCGTCGCGTCAGCGTAATTATGAATTACGCCGACGCTGCACCGATGATACGATTACGACGCTTTTGCGCTCGTTAATCGTATCATCAAGGCTTTACAAACTGCGATGTCGCATGCGATGCCGGATGTGCGTCACTTTCAATTTGACCCCACCGACATCGCACCTGCAATGTCGCAGTGTGCAAAGTGCCCCTAAGAGTCAGTGTGTGGAGGTGTGAAGCATTACCACCAAATACACTTTACCATTTGGAGACTCTGGTGAATATTTGTCTTCACTATAGTTTCTAAACTAGTGTTACATGTTGGATAAACCCTTCACTAGTCCTGTGTATTCTGACAACACTGCTCTATAGACAGATCAGGCTTTTTTTTTACATATATAGTATTTATACTGAAGCTCCTCTTGTACTATCATCACATATAGAGGCCCCCTGAAGAGTAATTACATATAGCCTAAGATAATGACACTAACACTGGGGCACTGGGGGTACAGGATAATGACATTGACACTGGGGGTACAGGATAATGACACTGGGGTATAGGGCAATGTCACTGACACTGGGGTTACAGGATAATGACACTGACACTGGGGTTACAGGATAATGACACTGACACTGGAGGTACAGGATAATGACACTGACACTGGGGGTACAGGATAATGACACCGACACTGGGGGTACAAGATAATGACACTGACACTGGGGGTACAGGATAATGACACTGACACTGGGGGTACAGGATAATGACACTGACACTGGGGGTACAGGATAATGACACTGACACTGGGGGTACAGGATAATGACACTGACACTGGAATACAGGATAATGACACTGGGGATACAGGATAATGACACTGATACTGGGGGTACAGGATAATGACACTGACACTGGGGGTACAGGATAATGACACTGACACTGGGGGTACAGGATAATGACACTGACACTGGGGGTACAGGATAATGACACTGACACTGGAGTACAGGATAATGACACTGGGGATACAGGATAATGACACTGATACTCGGGGTACAGGATAATGACACTGACACTGGGGGTACAGGATAATGACACTGACACTGGGGGTACAGGATAATGACACTGACACTGGAGGAACAGGATAATGACACTGACACTGGGAGTACAGGATAATGACACTGGGGATACAGGATAATGACACTGATACTGGGGGTACAGGATAATGACACTGACACTGGGGGTACAGGATAATGACACTGACACTGGGGGTACAGGATAATGACACTGACACTGGAGTACAGGATAATGACACTGGGGATACAGGATAATGACACTGATACTCGGGGTACAGGATAATGACACTGACACTGGGGGTACAGGATAATGACACTGACACTGGGGGTACAGGATAATGACACTGACACTGGGGGTACAGGATAATGACACTGACACTGGGAGTACAGGATAATGACACTGGGGATACAGGATAATGACACTGATACTGGGGGTACAGGATAATGACACTGACACTGGGGGTACAGGATAATGACACTGACACTGGGGGTACAGGATAATGACACTGACACTGGAGTACAGGATAATGACACTGGGGATACAGGATAATGACACTGATACTCGGGGTACAGGATAATGACACTGACACTGGGGGTACAGGATAATGACACTGACACTGGGGTACAGGATAATGACACTGACACTGGAGGAACAGGATAATGACACAGACACTGGGGTACAGGATAATGACACTGGGGGTACAGGATAATGACACTGACACTGGGGTACAGGATAATGACACTGACACTGGAGGAACAGGATAATGACACAGACACTGGGGTACAGGACAATGACACCGACACTGGGGGTACAAGATAATGACACTGACACTGGAGGTACAGGATAATGACACTGACACTGGGGGTACAGGATAATGACACCGACACTGGGGGTACAAGATAATGACACTGACACTAGGGGTACAGGATAATGACACTGACACTGGGGGTACAGGATAATGACACTGACACTGGGGGTACAGGATAATGACACTGACACTGGGGGTATAGGATAATGACACTGACACTGGAGTACAGCATAATGACACTGGGGATACAGGATAATGACACTGATACTGGGGGTACAGGATAATGACACTGACACTGGGGGTACAGGATAATGACACTGACACTGGGGGTACAGGATAATGACACTGACACTGGGGGTACAGGATAATGACACTGACACTGGGAGTACAGGATAATGACACTGGGGATACAGGATAATGACACTGATACTGGGGGTACAGGATAATGACACTGACACTGGGGGTACAGGATAATGACACTGACACTGGGGGTACAGGATAATGACACTGACACTGGAGTACAAGATAATGACACTGGGGATACAGGATAATGACACTGACACTGAGGGTACAGGACAATGACACTGACACTGGGGGTACAGGATAATAACACCGACACTGGGGGTACAGGATAATGACACTGACACTGGGGGTACAGGATAATGACACTGACACTGGGAGTACAGGATAATGACACTGACACTGGAGGAACAGGATAATGACACAGACACTGGGGTACAGGATAATGACACTGGGGATACAGGATAATGACACTGACACTGGAGTACAGGACAATGACACTGACACTGGAGGTACAGGATAATGACACTGACACTGGAGTACAGGATAATGACACTGGAGGTACAGGATAATGACACTGACACTGGGGGTATAGGATAATGACACTGACACTGGGGGTACAGGATAATGACACTGACACTGGGGTTACAGGATAATGACACTGACACTGGGGGGACAGGATAATAACACTGACACTGGGGGTACAGGATAATGACACTGACATTGGGGGTACAGGATAATGACACTGACACTGGGGGTAGCAATGGGCCCCCCAGCCTTGTGTACTCTAGCAATGGGCCTCTCTTCCTGTCCCCTATTATGCCATTGTTCACACACACACACGCACGCACGCACACACACACACACACACACACACACACACACACGTTATTCTCACCTGTCCTCCGTACCTGCGCTGTCCTTACCTTACCAGTCCGCAGGCTCATGGACCCCTCCATGATCTCGTCCGGTGCACGGAGCCGCCGCTGCCGCAGAATGCCATCATGGCTTTACTGCAATTAAATGCTTTGCAGCGCCGTAAAGCATTTAACTGCAGTAAAGCAATGAAGTCAACCTGCAGCGGCGGCTCCGTGCACCGGACGGGTCACTGAGGGGGTCTGTGTCTTGCGGTCTGGAGCACCACGGGAACAGAGGAGAACAGGTGAGAATGATTATTTTTTTTTTCTTCGGCTCCTTCTGAGCAGTTACTTCTCCTCTGCATCCCTGCGCGTCCTCTCCTCTGCTGCTCCGGCGGCGGCAGTGTGATGACGGCCGCTGTGTCGGTGCGGGGCTGAGCAGGTCCTCCGCCTCCTGACACCGGCCGGACTGTTCACATGTACGAGCGTCTGAAGGATGCACGTACATTTGAACAGCGAGCGGTGCAGGACCTACGGTGAGTCACATGACTGTCTGTGATGTCACCACAGGTCCTTCTGCACCCGCAAAAACTGCAGCGATAGTACGGATCGTGTGCTATCGCTGCAGTGTGTAATTGAAAGGCTGGGGGCCCTCAGAGTGTGGGAGGAGGGGCCCATCAGAGCGTGGGGGCCCTGCCCAGTCTGCCGCACATAGCGCCGGCCGTGAAAAACCGGTGGCCCCGCGGCGCTGTACACAGCCCCGCATAAATTAAGGCACGTGGGGCCCCCTGAGGGCCCGAGGCCTACCGGGGGATTCCCCGGTGCCCCGGCGGGCCAGACCGAGCCTATATGGAGCAATATAGCTGGGTGACCACAAGCTATTACTCGGCTTGAGATCATCGTGTCTGCTATTAGTGACGATGGGTACAAAGCGGGAGACCTCACCCTAAAATAAACAAAGAGATACAACTGGCACTACCGACAGCCATTTCAGAGGGGTGGATTAGTGACCCGCATTTGGTGATAGCATCCACAGCAGCCATAACAGCAGGGCACCTGCTATAATGAATAACTGACATCCGCTGATCATTTCCCTAGCTCACCTTGTGAGCCTTCACAATCATTGTTTGCGGGAAAAGAATAATTAAAAAAATAAATAAATAAATAAAATAATACAGGTAACCTCTTACCGACACTGTGTACGTCATGCCTCATGTCGGCATACTCACTGCCTGATGCCGCGGGCAGCGAGTTCCACGCATATGAGTTGATTTGAATAGCTGACATGTGTGGATATCAGACACAAATGGATCCGCTCTCCACTCGTGCCTGTTAACTCCTTACACCGCGCTGTCAAAACGTGACAGCGCGGTGTACATCGCAGCCGCAGTAAGCTCTCAGTCACCTGGCTCCATCGGAAGTTACATGTTGTGATCACGTAGATCCAATCATTGCCATGGTAACACAGGGTCATGTGATGACTCCTGTAGCTATCATAAGTCAGTTCCTCTTAGGCCCTGTGTCCACGGTGCGTTTTTTCATGCTTTTCTGCAGCGTTTTCAACTGCACTTTCTTAGTGCCCAAATGGCTGCGTTTTGATTTCCCAGCAAAGTCTATGGAAAATAGGGTTTTCCTGTGCCCACCATGCAGTTCAAAATGCTGCGTTTAATTTGCATATTTTGTGGCAAAAAACATGCGTTTTAAAAAGCAGCATGAATTGTTTTTGCCATTTGAGGTGCGTTTACATAACATAGAAGTCAATGAGAAAGCAGGGAGTAACCAAGAAACATCAAAATTCCAACGTTTTACCTGCTTTTTTGGTGCAGAAAACATGCGTTTTGGACTACTAAAACGCATGCTTTTTGCACATCAAAATAATTATTTCATATGTCCCTTTACACACACACATAGTCCGACAATTTATGTAAAGAAAATTATCATTTTATTGTTATATTTCCGTTTTTTATTAAATAACCGCTATAATTCTATTAAATCTTGCTATTTTCTTTTTTTCCATACAAATATTTATGTGTCCCTTTTTTTTCTCTTTTTTCATATTGTTTGACTGTTGTAACTTTATTTATCATTGTCTTGATGTTCAAAACGCATGTGTCAAAGTGCATTTGAAAAAGCATTCAAAAAGCGCTAAAAATGCACCAAATACGCGGCAAATACGCATGCGTTTTCAGCGCTAAAGTTCTGCAAAAGGCAACTTTGGCTAATTCAATTAAGGACAAAATGTGCATTTAGAACTGCAAGTAAGGAAAAGCAACGTGGACACATAGCCTAACAGCTGGCAGAGGGCCGTGTATGAGAGGAGAGCAGCTTTTCTTCTACAAAAAAGGAACAAGCGATCAGACTGCTGATCCTTATAATAGTAAAATAAAAAAAAGAAAAAGACAAACTTTTAAAAAATTTAAAAAACCTAAAAGTTTAAATCATCCCCCATTCACCCCATTGACAATTAAAGGGTTAAAAAAAAATAAAAAATATACGATATATTTGATATCGCCACATTCAGAAATATCAAAATTTAAAATATCTCATCAATAAATGGCGTAGCGGCAAAAAAATCCAAATGCCAAAATTACGTTTTTTGGTCGTTGCAAATTTTGCGTAAAATGCAATAAAAATGTAGCATCTGCCCAAAAATGGTACCGTTAAAAATGTCAGCTCGAGATGCAAAAAATAAGCGGTCGCTGAACCATAGAGCCCAAAGAATGAGAATGCTATAGTTTTCAGAAAATAGCGCAGAAAGTGTGCCACTTTTTTTGGAAAAACATCTGAATTTTTTTTAACCCATTACATAACAGTAAATCCATACGTTTGGTGTCTACGAATTCGTACTGACCTGAGGCGTCACATCGCCATATCAGTTTTACCATATAGTAAACACAGTGAATAAAATATCCCAAAAACAATTGTGCAATCACACTTTTTTTTGCAATTTTTCTGCACTTGGAATTTTTTTGCCATTTTCCAGTACATTATATGGTAAAACTAATGGATTCATTTAAAAGTACAACTCGTCCCTCAAACGTACGCTCTTATATGGCAAGATTAAAGGAACAATAAAAAAGTGACGGCTCTCGGAAGAAGGGGAGCAAAAAACAAAAACGGAATATCGCTGGGGGTGAAGGGGTTAAACAAAAGAAAATTTAGGACTCTTCCATTATCATATAAATGAATAGATTTGGAACCTTTTATTTCCATTATGTTTTCCTAAAATGCATTAAAATACTGAAACTACTGGAAATGTGAAGCAGAGCCTTAGGCGGGCTTTGCACACTACAACATCGCAGGTGCGATGTCGGTGGGGTCAAATTGAAAGTGACGTACTTCCGGCATCGCATGCGACATCATAGTGTGTAAAGGCTCGATGATACGATTAACGAGTGCAAAAGTGTCGTAATCGTATCATCGGTGCAGTGTCGGCGAAATCCATAATTACGCTGACGCAACGGTCCGATGTTGTTCCTCGCTCCTGCGGCAGCACACATCGCTGTGTGTGAAGCCGCAGGAGCGAGGAACATCTCCTACCAGCGTCACCGCGGCTTCCGTAGGATATGCGGAAGGAAGGAGGTGGGCGGGATGCTTACATCCCGCTCATCTCCGCCCCTCCGCTCCTATAGGCCGCCTGCCGTGTGACGTCGCTATGACGCCGCACGACCCACCCCCTTAATAAGGAGGCGGGTCGCCGGCCAGAGCGACGGTCGCAGGACAGGTGAGTCCATGTGAAGCTGCCGTAGCGATAATGTTCGCTACGGCAGCTATCACAAGGATATTGCAGTTGCGACGGGGGCGGGGACTATCGCGCTCGGCATCGCAGCATCGGCTTGCGATGTCGCAGCGTGCAAAGTACCCCTTAGAATGCAATGTAAAGATACTGGAATGGGGCGGAGTGATGTAGCTGAGCTGAGCGGAGGCACATGAGAGGTGCTCCCACCATCCTGCATATCCTGATATTGTTGCCTGCTCTCCCTCGCCTGCAAAGTTGTTCCTGAGGTAGGGGACACTCTCTAGAGGCCAGCGATTCCACCAGAACTGTCCCCCGACTCCTGACAGCAGATATTGTACCAACTGAGGCCGGACAGTGAGACGAGGCAGCCATCTTCCCTGCACGAGGCTTTGCAGCTGCATAGCGTGCAGCGCCGTGGAGTCCCACCACCCGGCGATCAGCTTACCCCCAGGAGGACGTGGAGGAGCTGGTGGAGGTGGCTTCACAAGTCAGCAGGGGCGAACCAGAGGGGAGATCTGGAGATCAGTGAGCGCCACTAATAATTTTATCATCAGCCGCACCGCCCGCAGCTGGCACATCAAAGGGTCAGCAGCGGTGAACGAGCCAATAACCGAGGCAGATTGGGGTGAGTGCTCTGAAAAACAGGCCCCTCAGGTCTCCCTCTGACACTGACATAATACAGAAAGATATACATTAAGACTCCACGCTGGAGAGGCCTGTATTACTCCTGATTATAACACTCAGGCGCTGTGCTGACTCGGGACTACCCTTTGCTGTAGACACGTGTATGTACAGATGTTGGGGGTGAGAATTAAGTAAACAGAAATACTTAATTCAGCCATTTCATAGACTCAGGTATATAGTTTAGTAGATGTAAACTAACACTCATATATATGAATGCTTTTGTTTCTTACTAACACGTATATATACAGTCATATGAAAAAGTTTGGGCACCCCTATTAATGTTAACCTTTTTTCTTTACAACAATTTGGGTTTTTGCAACAGCTATTTCAGTTTCATATATCTAATAACTGATGGACTGAGTAATATTTCTGGATTGAAATGAGGTTTATTGTACTAACAGAAAATGTGCAATCTGCATTTAAACGAAATTTGACCAGTACAAAAGTATGGGCACCTCAACATAAGAGTGACATTAATATTTTGTAGATCCTCCTTTTGCAAAAATAACAGCCTCTAGTCGCTTAGGCTATGTTCGCACGTTGCGTTTTTTTCCGCGTTTCTGCAGCGTTTTTAGCTGCAGCGTTTTTGTGCCAAAACGCATGCGTTTTTGTTTTCCAGCAAAGTCTATGGAAAAACCAGAAATCCTGTCTGCACTTTGCTTTTTTTTCAGCAGCGTTTAATTTGCATATTTGTGGTCAAAAACCATGCTGAAAAAGAAGCAGCATGTCAGTTGTTTTTGCCATTTCTGCAGCGTTTCATTAACATTGGAGTCAATGAGAAATGGCAAAAAGCAACCAAAATCACAATTCCTGCGTTTTTCATGCTTTTTACCTGCTTTTCCACTGCGATTTTGGCTCCAAAAATGCATGCTTTTCTGGCCAAAAATTAATGGATTCTAATGTTCCTTTACACACACACAATAACCGAAAATTTAAATGCTAAAAAATAATAAACTTTACCTATTTTTCTGTTATAATGTGCATAACCGCTATTATTTCATTATAATTGATATTTTCCATATAGTTTTATTAAAATTTTATCCTTTTTTCATTCTTTTTGACTAGTCCAACTTTATTTCTCAGTGTCTTGATCTACAAAACGCATCTGCAGAAACGCAGGTGAAAACGCAGGTAAAAAGCGCACAAAACGCACTAAAAACGCGGTAAAAACGCATGCGTTTTTAGCGCTAAAAAATGGCCAAAAGCCATTTGGTCAAAAACCAAGGGAAGGAAAACGTGCAGAATAAACTGCAGGTACTCCGACGCAACGTGCGCACATAGCCTTAGGGGCACTTTGCACACTGCGACATCGCAGGTGCGATGTCGGTGGGGTCAAATTGAAAGTGACGCACATCCGGCATCGCATGCGACATCGCAGTGTGTAAAGCCTAGATGATACGATTAACGAGCGCAAAAGCGTCGTAATCGTATCATCGGTGTAGTGTCGGCGTAATTCATAATTACGCTGACGCGACGGTCCGATGTTGTTCCTCGCTCCTGCGGCAGCACACATCGCTGTGTGTGAAGCCGCAGGAGCGAGGAACATCTCCTACCGGCGTCACCGCGGCTTCCGTAGGATATGCGGAAGGAAGAAGGTGGGCAGGATGTTTACATCCTGCTCATCTCCGCCCCTCCGCTCCGATTGGCCGCCTGCCGTGTGACGTCGCAGTGACGCCGCACGACCCGCCCCCTTAACAAGGAGGCGGGTCGCCGTCCACAGGGACGTCGCACGGCAGTTGAGTGTGTGTGTGAAGCTGGCGTAGCGATAATTTTCGCTACGCCAGCTATCACCACATATCGCTGCTGCGACGGGGGCGGGGACTATCACACTCGGCATCGCAGCATCGGCCTGCGATGTCGCAGTGTGCAAAGTGCCCCTTAGTGTAGCTTTTAATGAGTTCCTGGATCCTGGATGAAGGTATATTTGACCATTCCTGGCTTCCACCATGATATTCTAAAAGCGGCATGAAACGGGCACGCACGGATTACACATGGTGAAGGCTTTGTGAATTGAGAATTTATTTGAGGGAGTGGATTCCTCTTTTAGAAAAATTAATAAAGGATTTATTTTAATGCTCTTAACTATACCTATCAATTGGGATTGCTGTATTACCTACTTTACATAGTTATGGCAGGGTTTCTATCCACGGGCCTAAATACTGATGAATGGTTGGTTGAAGCTAGGAATGTCTTTTCAGATAAAGAGTTTACTCAGAAAAGGTATGTACCATCTTATGGGGCAGCCTTTAACGAGTTAACCCAGATTTATAGGGACCAAATTGTCTCCTGGTGGGAGGTTCAATCACTGGAGAGTTATATTAGGGCAGGAATCGTCCCAAGAGGTTTAAGGATCCAGCTTTCAGTTGGACCACGCTACAGGAGTACATCATTTGTTGCCAACTGGGAAAGAGAGGCCACTAATAGTTCTTTGAAACTTATGCAGATTATGCTGGAGGAGGAGAAGGCCACTCTTTCTCAGTTGAATAATAAACTTCAAGAATTTATAGAAATCACTAAAAAATATTCTAGTGAGCCAGACTTTGCCAGTAAAGAAAAAAAGTTACAAGATAGTCTGGAACGGTTCCAATACCATCTGAAAGAACGTAAGCATAAACAATATAACAGGGACGTTCTAGACTTCAAGGATAACCGAGCTTATCAGGTTATTAATAACCAACCACCAGTGGATACTCCACCTATAGTACCTTCGTCCACAGACACTGAAACCTCTGACACCGAGGGATTCAGGAGGTCCAAGAGGAACAAAAATAAGGGTCGAGGAAGGGGAAGAGGAGGTTATAGACCAGGGGATAGATCGGATTATTCACCCCCCCCCCATTCCTTTGAACCCCATTTTCTCAGGAACCGTCAGTTTCACAGGGGCAAATGACATCCAATATAGAGGTTATCAACCTGTCCAAAAAGACACTTAGTCCCGCCGAAATAGATCTCCTCAAAAGAGGTTTATCATTTGTGCCAACGTCGAACTTTGACCTGTTTGAGTCCATTAAAGACCTTCATCTCTTCCTTAGGAAGTTAAGGTGGAGAAAACACTTTCTTAAACAGGACGCTAGGGTCTGTCAGGACCTCGATATTCCGGCTGATCTCCTTCAAGATATTAGACTTTTAACTAGTCTGGAGATGGAAAACCCTAATTTAGGGGGCCGGGGTCCTTTCACGAACCTTAAAAATAAAAGTTCTAAGAATCCACCGGCAATGTCAGACGTATCCGCAATAGATGTGTTTGAAGAGCTGGTAACTAAGGAACTAAAGGATCTAGCGGGGAATGGTACCTTTGTTAAATATAATTTGGACAGGTTGGAGATACAGGCCTTGATGGATCTGGAAAATGACGACCACGTTGTCATAAAGCCCTCTGATAAGGGTGGCAACGTGGTCGTCATGGATACAGACAAATATGTTGATCTCTGCGTTGATCTATTGAACGATCGTGAAACGTATGAGGTACTCTCAGGGAATCCAACCAAGGTGTACATGGAGGAATTAAGGACAATTCTTGAGGAGGGATTGGCCTTGGAGGTCATTGACAGGTCTGAATATGATTTCATGTACCAGAAGAATCCTGTCATGGCAACCTTTTATTGCCTCCCAAAGGTGCACAAGGGGTTGGATCCCCTGAGAGGGAGACCAATTGTCTCTGGCATTAATAGCCTTACCCAAAATTGTGGCATCTATTTGGATCGAGTCTTGAGACCCTTCGTTCTAGCCTTACAGTCCCATGTACAGGACACACCAGACCTCCTGCGCAAGCTAGAGGGCATCACCATACAGACCAACACCACCTTGGGCAGCATAGATGTTGAGGCCCTCTACTCCTCCATCCCACACAACAAAGGAATGGAGGCGGTGAGTTATTTCCTCTCGACTAGGGGGACGCAATACCGACAGCACAACGAATTTGTCTTAAAGCTCCTTAATTTTTGCTTGACCAGGAATGTATTTCTCTTTGACGGCCGTTTCTACCACCAGCTCAGGGGCACCGCGATGGGGAGCCCTTGTGCCCCCTCGTATGCCAACTTGCTCCTGGGCTGGTGGGAGGAGACTATGATCTTTTTACAGGAAACGGAAGAGATAACACGTCATTTTGAAATATGGACCCGCTACATAGACGACATCCTGGTTGTCTGGAATGGATCCAGGGAGGATCTGTCGAGATATGTAGCGGGTCTGGATAAGAACAGCATTGGACTAAGGTTCACCTCGGTCTTGGAGGAGGGGGGCACATTACCCTTCCTTGATATTTTGATTCAGAGAGATGCCGAGGGGGGTCTTCATACCCGCACCTATTATAAACCTACAGCATCAAACTCTCTGCTCCGGTGGGACAGCTGTCACCCTGAACATCTAAAACGGGGGATCCCGAAGGGGCAATTCCTTCGAATAAGAAGGAATTGCTCCAAGGAGGGTGATTTCCGAGCTCAAGCTTATGATTTAGGAGACAAATTTCGGAAGAGGGGTTACCCCAAGACGGTTATCAATAAGGCATTTAAGGAGGCGAAGGAAAGACCAAGATCAGAATTATTGGTCACCAAAAAGAAAGTAGATGTCCGGGATGGATCTAACAGATTTATCACCACTTTTGACAACGGTGCTGATGGTGTGCGTCGCATTTTCAATAAGTACTGGCCGATTCTGAGGATGGACAGAGAATTATGCCCAATTTTGTCTAAGCAACCCCAGATTACTTACAGGAAGGGCAGATCTTTGGCAGACCGCTTGGTTCATAGCCATTTTATGCGATCAATTGAGGACAATTGGCTAGTCAAGGGTACCAAGGAAATCAAGGGTTGCTTTAAATGCGCAGGATGTATTGCATGCCCGGCTATACAGGTCACCAAGACTTTTAGGAGTAATGTGACTTCCAGGGAATATGCTATAAGGCACTTTATCAACTGCCGTACGCAGGGAGTCATATATAAGATCGATTGTGTGTGTGGACTTGAGTACATTGGAAAAACCATCCGTGAATTTAGAAGGAGAATAGGTGAACACCTAGGCGACGTGGAACATCGGAGGGACACGGCAGTGTCCCGACATGTCGTTGAAAAACATGGGGGTGATTCTAAGGTACTGAGATTTACTGGGATTGACAAGGTTCTGAGACCTAAAAGAGGTGGAGATTGGGACAGGTTGGTCCTTCAGAGGGAAACGAGGTGGATGTTCAAACTTGAGACCCTCGCACCGGGGGGCCTAAATGAGCAACTGTTGTTTAATAGTTTTATCTAGTGCCCACGGTACCCCCTGCCAAATAACTGATCCATTTAATCCTCCAATTTACTTTGATGGAGAATTCGGTGGTGTCTATTGAACCAATATTTTTGACGCCAAGGATGTAATCCATTATATGTGCTAGTATCAATTATTTACCCCCTATGCCGGTGGCAGGGGGTTTATTTAGAGGTATGAAGAAACCTACAATATATGGACATAATAACCTCTTTGGTTCTTATAACTCCCCTCAAGAAACCCCCTGGCATACGCCCTATATATTATCTGGGTACCCTTTAAATTAGAATCTTTTCACTGGCTGTCCCTTGCAGTATGTGATATGATCGATGGAGGGTGTCTCCTATATATGTTGTGAGGTCCCCTATATTTGAGGCCACCATCTCATGATGATGCTGCCCATGTGGAGTGAGCAGCTGTCTAACTGTATGCGATGTCTGCATGGCTGATTCGCCCCCTGGTGTGCAGCATTTGGGATGGTTTAGCCTCTTTTTTGTTTGGAGACTTTATATCTGGAATGATCTGCTGCTTCGCATTGTGATATGACGTTTAAGATATTAATATGCGGACTTCCTAATATATATCTTATGATCTGACAGAGATAACCCTGTGATGGGTTAAAAAAGGCTATCCGCCCCCTTGCTCAGTCGCCCCCGCTCTATGTAAGAGTGACCGGGCTCTCAGTTAATGGAGTTTCAATGGGGCGGATACTATTATGTCTCCTTCTGGACATGCGCCCCTGGGGGCGTTCCCTTGGTGGAACGCTCGTGGAGCGCAAGCTTGGGGGACGGAATATGGAGAAGCAACCTCCGACGGAGATGGAGTAGGACCCTCCTCTTACCCATGAGCGGTCATTTCCGGGGGCGTTCCCCGGGTGGAACGCTCGTGGAACGCAAACCTGGGCGACGCAGGAGGAAATACTGATCTGAGTGGGAGAGGGAGAACCGCCCCCTCCCCTCTAGCCACGTGTCTCTGCGTGCTGGGGATTTCCTCTATGTGAGACGCCAGTGTATTATGGGTCAGATGACGTATTGAGGTGACGTAGTGTGGAGGGGGAGGAGATGTTCCTCTCCTCCTATTACCTCTATCTATTGACAGTTGTGGGTGGTTTCTTTCTTGGGATGGAACGCACGCTGAGCAGCATGGATTGCTGCTCTACATGTGCCGAATATTAAGTGGGTTACATCACTATCTACATAATACTAATGTAATTAAAACATCAGGTGAGATGTCCCTCCTGATTGGAGGAGCCACATTAACGCCATGTTTAAAAGACCCCATTATGTACGAGCCAGCTTCCTTTGACATCTGTGATATGTGAGGGCTGGCAGTGAGGACCTGGTGTATCTCTAATATGTCCCCTGAGGAGTCAATGTGGACGAAACGCGTCGGGACGGTAACAGGGTCAGCCTAGGGGTCCAACCTTGCATTAGATGTGGACCGTCCTTGTTAGGACGGGAGTTTGGGGTGGCAGGTAATTTGTTGTTTTATGACCTCCTGATTGGACAGGGAGAGTGAATGCCGGACCAGCATACTGAACCCAGGAATCCAATAGGAGAGACTGCCTGCCCCCTATCTGTGGAAGGATTTGGTGAGATCATTCCTGCTATATGCCTAACATTTCGTTTATAAGTGTGGTATCTGACCGCTGTCAGTATCATATAACAAGTGATGCAATTTTTTGTTAGGTATATTTAGTTTTTATGCCTTAGTTTTTCTATTAAGTCGGACCAATGTCCGTACTCTGGCATAATCATTTTGTGTTTGTTTATTACGTTGGTATGTTTCTTTGTTTTTGAACCAATTCGGCTATATGCCTAACATGCTTATCTAATAGTGATATCTGACCACTGTCAGTACCATGTATAAGAACATGATGAATTTTTGTTAGGTATATTTAGTTTTTATGCCTTAGTTTTTTCTATCAAAATTGGACCAAAAATCCATATTTGGCATAAACATATTGTGTTTGTTTTCTTTTGTTGGTTTATTTAGTTTTTTGAACTAGTGTGTTCACTGTCTTTGAATCAATTTGGCTATATGCCTAACATGTACCAATAATGTGATATCTGACCGTTGTCAGTACCATTATAAGAACATTCTTGAATTTTTGTTAGGTTTATTTAGTTTTTATGCCTTCGTTTTTTCTATCAAATTGGACCAAAAATCCATATCTGGCATAAACATATTGTGTTTGTTTATTATGTTGGTTTATTCAGTTGTTTTTGAACTAGTGGCTTCCACCATGATATTCTAAAAGCGGCATGAAACGGGCACGCACGGATTACACATGGTGAAGGCTTTGTGAATTGAGAATTTATTTGAGGGAGTGGATTCCTCTTTTAGAAAAATTAATAAAGGATTTATTTTAATGCTCTTAACTATACCTATCAATTGGGATTGCTGTATTACCATTCCTGGTTACAAAACAATTCCAATTCAGTTAAGTTTGATGGTCGCCAAGCATGGACAGCACACTTCAAATCATCCCACAGATGTTCAATGATATTCAGGTCTGGGGACTGGGATGGCCATTCCAGAACATTGTAATTGTTCCTCTGCATGAATGCCTGAGTAGATTTGGAGCGGTGTTTTGGATCATTGTCTTGCTGAATATCCATCCCCTGCGTAACTTCAACTTCATCACTGATTCTTGCACATTATTGTCAAGAATCTGCTGATACTGAGTTGAATCCATGCGACCCTCAACTTTAACAAGATTCCCGGTGCCGGCATTGGCCACACAGCCCCAAAGCATGATGGAACCTCCACCATAACATATCTTAAACGGATGACAAGGGAGGAGGATGACATAATAGGAAGAAGACTCAGGGACTCAGAGGCAAGATATATATCTAACACAACTGATGGGAACAGCGCGGCTTAGTTGCATTCATATAGGACATATG
This sequence comes from Anomaloglossus baeobatrachus, assembly GCF_048569485.1. Taxonomy (NCBI): domain Eukaryota; kingdom Metazoa; phylum Chordata; class Amphibia; order Anura; family Aromobatidae; genus Anomaloglossus; species Anomaloglossus baeobatrachus. Next base: position 94,856 of record NW_027442412.1, read on the forward strand.
TACAACACTCTGAAACTAAATCTAAGCGTAAGCTATTCTTCACCCGACAGTCATACTTTGAGCTTGGGAACCAGTCAAACAAATTACTTGCATATATGGTTAGGCAGCATAATGCTTCAAATACAGTACTGGGAATATGAAAGGCGGATGGTTCGATTGTCACATCCCCTGAGGGCATCTCACAATGTTTCTACACGTTCTATAAAACTTTGTACAGCTCTAAAAGTGTTCATGGGGTCCAGGATTGTTTGGCATATTTCAGATGTAGAATGTCAAATATTGAGTCAGTCACAACGAGAGTTTCTAGAGGCAGACATAATAACAGAAGAAGTAACAACAGCCATCTCAGATATGGCTAGAGGGAAATCTCCCGGTCCAGACGGCCTTCAAATAGACTTTTACGGCAAATATTTGTGACACCTTGGCCCCGGTCCTTTTGATATTTTTTCACACTTTTCAATTGGTGGCTCTCTATCTGCCTCTCTATACAAACCGCATATTCTTGTGCTGAGGAAGGAGGGAAAGGATCACTGGACTGTGGCTCATACCGCTCTATATCATTGGTCAATGCTGACTACAAGATTTTTACCAAAATATTGGCGTCCCAGCTTAATTCTGTTATACTAGATGGAGTGCACCCGGATGAAACAGGATTTATGACTGGGAAAAACAACTCTATAAATATTAGATGGGTCCAGTCTATAGTGCAATACAGTATGTTGGTCCCGGAAAACGAGTGGCCCTTGGCCTCACTGGACGCGGTCAAGGCATTTGACTCGGTGGAGTGGCCATTCTTGTCTGCCTGCCTCCAGAGGTTCGCTTTTGGTCCTAAGTTTAGTAATTGGATCCACATGCTGCGTAGATCCCCATCTGTTGTATCAATTCCTGTTCCGGGTGACTATTGTGTCTGTTTGGGGTAATGGAACAGGAGTCATGGGATCATTACATGAAAATATTTGTTAGGGAAACCTTGTTCATGGCTAGGACGTTGATAGCTCTAAGGTGGATGGGAGGTTCACATCCAACAGTACTGTCCTGGGTCAAATTAGTTAATTAAATCATACCCTATGAAGGGGTCGTGCGTTACAATAGGGGATGCCCAGAAAAATTCAACAAAATCTGGAGCCTGTGGAACTCCTTTCTCGACACACTTACAGAAGATTAAAGGGAATGATTGTGACATAGATCCCTCTAGGTGTTAGAATACTGTCCAGCAGTATATGGATATTGAGATGCTGTGTAGCTGTTATTGTTGCCTTTTGTTTTGTTTAGGTTCTTTGATTAGATTAAGTTGTCTGTATACTTAATACAAATCTGTTAAATGTATAAATGCTAGGGTGTATGAACAACAACACTATTTTGTTTTAGGTAAAGCAGGTGCCATGAAAACTACATGACTGCCTATTACTATGTGTAAAATGCCACCATCCATGTACCTGTAACGGTGTACATTATGTCAGCTGTACCGTGTTTGAGTTGTTAATAAAACAAAGGAAAATAAAAGATACAGATATAAATATGGCTTACCATGGCTGCAAACGGCGCCTCTTGTTGGGGACATTTATTTCCTCCCTTTGTTCGCGTTTTACTAAAATATAAACCAAAAGTGATTATGATCCTAGTTCACATACCAGAGGAGCAATCTCCAACCTTGGAAGAAGCAGAACCTATTACATACTATATGGACAAAAGTATTCGGATGCCTACACATTACACCCAGGGAAGTTATATGAAATCTCATGCTAAATCCCCTCAGTGGCATCAACCACTGAGGACTCTCCGTTCTTTTAAACAATTTTTTTTTATCTCTACTGGCTAACATGGTACAAAGATATACTTTGCCTGTAACACAATCCCTTGTCATTAACCCCTTCACCCCCTAGGCCTGAAAACACTTTAATGACTGGGCTATTTTTTACGATTCTGACCAGTGTCAATTTTAGGGCTCATGCGTATTGCACTGCAGCGTAAATGCATGTGTCCTGCGTCCCCTGCACAATCTATGTAGATTGTGCATGATACGTGCGCACGTTGCTTTTTTGATTGCAGCGATTTGAATGCTAAAATTTTAACCCAAATCCGTGCGTTCATAAAGCATGTCAATTATTTGTGCGCTTTGGATGCTGCTCCCACTCTGTCTATGGTGGGGGCATCATTGCGAGCGCATGAAATCGGCTTTTTTTCTACAGAAAAAATGCATCCATTACGCAGTGTTTCTGCAGCGATTTGAAGCGCACATGTGCTGTAAAATCGCTGCAGAATAATCAGCAGGTATGTGCGAACAAGCCCTAACAGGTAATAACTCTGGAACACTTCAGCAGATACCGGTGATTCTGACATTTTTTGTGATATATTGTACTTCATTATAGTTGTAAATTTAGGCCGATACTTTTACATTTATTTGTGAAAATATTGGAAATTTGTAGAAAATTTCAGTTTTCAAACTTTGACATTTTATAGCCATAAATCTGAGTTATGTCAGAAAATAGTTCCCACATGTCTACTTTACACCAGCACAATTTTTTAAACAATTTTTTTTTTGTTAGGAAGTTAGAAGGATTCAAAGTTCATCAGCAATTTCTCAATTTTCCAACAAAATTTACAAAACATTTTTTTAGGGACCACATCACATTTGAAGTGACTTTGAGAGGCCTAGGTGACAGAAAATACCCAAAAGTGACACCATTCTAAAAACTGCACCCCTCACATTGCTTAAAATTACATACAAGAAGTTTATAAATCCTTTAAGTGCTTCACAGGAACAAAAGCAATGTGGAAGGAAAAAATGATTTTTTTTTTTCAACACAAAAATGTTACTTAAAACATAATGGGTCGTTGGGGGGTTAATGACCGGGCAATTTTTTGCACTTCTGACAAGTGTAACTTTGACAGGTTATAACTCTGGAATGCTTCAACGGATCGTGCTGATTCTGACATTGCTTTTTTGTGACATATTGGACATCATGTTAGTGGTAGAATTAAGGTCATATTTTGTGTGTTTATTTAGGAAAATATCAGAAATTTGGTAAAAATTTTGAAAATTTCACAATTTTCAAAATTTGAAATGTTATGCCTTTAAATCTGAAAGATACTGTATGTCACACAAAATAGTCAGTAAAGAACATTTCCCACATGTCCACTTAACATCAGCGCAATTTTTGAAACAATTTTTTTTACTTAGAAAGTGTCACGATCGGGGGGGTAACAAGCGGGCGTCACACCCCTCCTCTATACCTCCCGACCGACAGACAGAGCACGTGACGCGCTCTCTAGCACCCCTCTTATAGTCAGGCCAATTATGGAATTGCCCGAAAATAAGCAAGGAGGCCGCTATTCTCCTGTGCCGAGGATTGAAGGGTTCCCGGTGAGAGTGAGGTATATATTCCTCCCGACCTCAGCGGACGGAATATATGAAAACCACCTTTAATCTCACCGGCTGCCCCACAATGATCCTTGGCACAAACTCGCTGCCACCAACCGATTTACGGTAACTATTAAGCCGAACACGCAGACGTGGGATTCAAGATCGAGATAACAGAACAGCCCAAGATTAGTTATATAATTTAATCAGCCTAAGGCACACTAGTAACTACAATATATACAATAGGGAATCTACAGAATATGCAGTTAGGTCAGAGTACAGTTACAGGCAAGGTATGGGTTACAAACAGGCATACAGTTCAAGCAGTTACCTTGTGCGTTTGGCCACAGGGGGGGCGCTGTTAGACCAGGTTTCCGGAGCTCCCTCACAGGTCTTTCCCGACCAGACCCCCGAGCAAAGAACAAGCTAAAATGTCCGAACTGTGGTTATCAACCTGGCCGAATACCTGTCCCCTCCTACCTCTGTGACCTCACAGGGAACCAATGTCACTCCCCCGGCTTTGAGTCAGGATAATATTCCCAAGGGATTATTAATCATAACTTTGCCTGAGAACGTCGTAGGCGGACGCCAATGCTCTCATTTTGACAGTTATGAATTTAGCTGCAAAACGAGAGAACTCATGGCTTGTCTGCTAGTTCCCTACTGGCCGATATCACGCCTGGGGTACTTCCCAAGGTCCCACTCCCATAAAAAAGGTGTGCCAGCATCGTCCGCATGCGGAGACACCATTTTTATGGTTGCCGTATTTATCGGACGTACGGCTCGCGAGATAGTAACCATATTTTACCGGAGTCGTTCTGTCTGGTGGCTTCAATGGCCTGGTAATGAGATAGCAACTCTTGTTACAGGGTCACAGCAGGGGGTCGTCCTGTGTCCTTTGTTCACAACTCATCTAATCTCCATATCACAGGAGATTGCCTCTGCTGTGTGAATGGGTTGTGACACCTTTCCAGATGTTGGACATCTGAGAAGGTGAGAAGGAGAAGGGGGGGGGTGTGCTACCACGGAGTGATGAGAGCGATTATGACTGGAAATCATAATTCCTCTTCATATCCCAGGATTTACCTCACACCTCCCCCCTTTTGAGGGCGCTAGGGGGCAGCACACTCCGGTGTTCCCCCGTGCGTCCGTCCGCGACCTCTCTTTGTCGGGACAGCCCGTCTGCGTTACCGTGGTCACGGCCCCTTTTGTGGCAAATGGTGAAGTTGTATTGCTGCAGCGCAAGGCTCCATCGCAACAACCTCCCAAGGGGATTGTGGTCCGTCTCCACGATGAAGCGGCGCCCATATAGATAGGGTTGCAGACGCTGCAGGGCCCACACTATGGCTAGGCATTCCTTTTCCATCGTGGAGTAGGCCACTTCCCTTGGTAACAGCTTCCTGCTCAGGTACAAGACTGGGTGCTCCTGTCTCGCCGAGCCCACCTGGCTGAGCATCGCACCGAGGCCGAAGTCACTGGTGTCGGTCTGTACTACAAACGGCCGCGTGAAGTCAGCTGCCTGTAGTACTGGTGGGCTGGACAAGGCATCCTTTAGGGCCCGGAAGTCTGTCTCGCAGTCCACTGTCCAATCGACTGCAGAGGGCAGCTTCTTCTTGGTGAGGTCTGTCAGGGGCTTCGCCAGGCTACTATAGTGTGGAACAAACCTCCTATAGTACCCATCGGTCCCCAAGAAGGACATCACCTGCTTCTTTATCCTGGGGGTGGGCCAGGATGCGATGGCTTCCACTTTCTCAGGCTCGGGCTTCAGAGTTCGCCCGCCTACCCGGTGGCCCAGGTAATGGACCTCGCTCATGGCCAGCTGACACTTTCCTGGCTTGATGGTCAAACCTGCCTGGTGGATCCGCCTGAGCACTTGTGCTAGATGCTCCAGGTGGTCCTCCCAGGTGGGACTGAAGACGGCAATGTCATCCAGGTAAGCGGCCGAGTACCCTTCAAGTCCCTTGAGCAGGGTGTTGACTAGCCGCTGGAAAGTGGCAGGGGCATTCCTCATTCCGAAGGGCATCACCGTGGACTCGTACAGTCCAAATGGGGTAATAAAGGCAGAACGTTCCCTGGCCTTGCGTGACAGCATTGAGCCCCCTGTAGTCCACGCAGAACCGAGTGGTTCGTTCCTTCTTAGGGACGAGGACTACAGGCAAGGCCCAAGCGCTGTTGGATGCCTGGATCACCCCCAGCTTCAGCATCTCGTCAATCTCCTGGCGCATGTGTTGCTGCACCTCCAGGGAGACCCGATATGCTGAACACCGGATCGGGGGATGATCCCCAGTGTCCACGTGATGGACGGCCAACTCAGTCCTTCCGGGCTGGTTGGTAAACAACCCCCGGAAGAAGTGTAGGGTGGCCCACAGCTGGGACCGCAGGTCCTCCAAGAGCTGGTGGCCAACCTCCACATCCTCAATGGATCCACCTGCCCTAACCTGGGCTAGCATATTCAAGAGGGTTTCCGCCTCTTCCTCCTCGGGCAGGTTGCACATGGGGAGCGCACATGCCTCCCGCTCATGATGTGCCTTCATCATGTTCACATGGAAGGGCTTCCGCCTTCCACGGGCAGGGTCCAGGGTGACCAGGTACGTTACAGGGTTGAGCTGCTGGTACACGAGGTATGGGCCTTCCCAGGCTGCCTGAAGCTTGTCCTGTGGTACGGGACCAGTACCCACACCTTTTGACTCACTTGGTAGGTCCTCTCACAAGAGTTCTGGTCGTACCAACGCTTCTGATCGGCCTGGGCTTGAGCCATATTGTCGTGCACCAGCTGCGTCAAGGCCTGCATTTTGTCCCGAAAGCGCATGACATACTCGATAACCGACACTCCAGGGGTGGCCACATCCCCTTCCCAAACCTCTTTCACCAGAGCCAGCGGGCCCCGTACACGTCGCCCGTACAGGAGCTCAAAAGGTGAGAACCCTGTTGAGGCCTATGGAACCTCCCGGTAAGCAAATAACAGGTGTGGGAGATACCGCTCCCAGTTACACTCGTGGGAGTCGACCAACATCTTAAGCATCTGCTTTAAGGTGCCATTGAACCGCTCGCACAGACCATTAGTCTGTGGATGGTACGGGCTGGCCACCAGATGTTGCACCTGGACTTGCTTACAGAGGGCCTCCATCAGCTGTGACATGAATTGGGTCCCCCGGTCAGTGAGCATTTCCTGGGGAAAACCCACTCGAGAGAAAATCTCAAGAAATGCGGTGTCCACCTTGTCAGCCCGAATGGACGACAAGGCCACCGCTTCAGGGTACCGGGACGCATAGTCCACTACCGTCAGTACGAAGCGTTTCCCGGAGCTGCTGGGGATGGCCAGCGGGCCGACCAGATCCACAGCCACCCTCCTGAAAGGCTCATCAATGATGGGCAAAGATACCAGTGGGGCTTTGGGGTGTGGCCCCGCCTTCCCCACTCTCTGACAGATGCCACACGAACGGCAGTAGGCAGCCACATCGGCCCCCATTTTTTGCCAGCAGAAATGCTGGTTTAACCTGGCCTTGGTCTTAGTGATCCCTAGGTGTCCGGCCATCGGAATCTCATGTGCGATCCGCAACAACTCCGTCCGGAACGGTCCCTGGGCCACGCCTCTGGTGAACCCTGCTGGACCGTGACCCGATACAGCCATCCTTTGTCCCACACCACTCGCTCCAGGTCCGAGGGAGGCTGTGCCTCCTGCTCCTTGAGAGCTTTCAGGCTGTCGTCAGCTTCTAACGCTGCCTGAAACCCCTGACTAGATGTGGCCAGAATCGACGAGACTGTCACATCTTCGGTCAGTACCCTGGGACCTGTGTCCTGGCCTCCACCTGACTCGGCTGCCACTTGGTCAGAAGGGGAAGAGCTATCGGACCTCCGGGAGGCCCCTGGGCTTCCAGCACACCCACTGCGGGTGACAGCAGCCACAGCCGCTGTTACCGTGGGTCGTGCCTGCTCCTCCTCCGTCCCTGACCAAGTCGCCGGTTCAGGCAGACCTACCTGGCTTCCTGACACACCGGTTGTGGGGGAACCCTGCACCGAGATCTTACCTGGGAGCACTTCCGCTCATGGACCAGCCCCAATCTCACCTGCCTGTTCCCCCCCCCTGCAGCAACAGAAACCCCGCGGTGAAGTCTCTGGGGACCCCGCATTTGCTGTGGTAGCCCCCACCCCACACACTGGTTCTCCCCCTGCAGTATCCTGCTCTCTGCTTATCCCTGCAGAGGGCAACAGATCCCAGCTCACTGGCTGATCACTGGTAAGGGCATTGTCACACCCTTCTCCCACCCCCTCCCCTGTCACAGCTGGAGCTGTGTGTGTGTCTGTGGTTTCAGTGTATGCAGAAGACGCAGAGCTCACTCCCTCCTCCCTTACATCAATTACAGATAACACATCCACATCGCCAGGGGGTATGTCAGTACTGGCTGAAAGATCAGCCCTTGAGGATTCGGGGGCCTCAAACTGGGAGGTTATCCGCCCCAAATCTGTCCCAAGCAACACTTTGGCAGGGATCCTATCAGTTACCCCCACCTCCCTCACCCCTCGTCCTGCGCCCCAGTCCAAATAAATCTTGGCGACGGCAGCGTTGGGTCAGTGCCTCCAATTCCGGAGAAAGCGAGGGTTTTTCCGGGGACCAAGTCTTGGGGGGGACACGATCTCCGGCTGCACCAGAGTCACCTCCGAGGCGCAGTCCCGCAGTCCCATGGTCCTAGACTGGCCGACGGTGACGGGTTGGAAGCTGTCCAGGGACCTACCACCACCCCCCTTTACACAGTGCACCGTGGGCGGTTTTGGGGACGGGGACGGGGCCTTGGGGCACTGAGGTCACATGGCCTTGAAGTGTCCGGGTTGGTTGCACTGGTGGCACCGTCTTGTTTCTGCCACGGGCCTGGAGGGGGGGGGGGTCGAGGGGGACACCCCCTGCAGTCTAGGGGCAGGTGGGGCAGTCGCAGAATTCATCTTACCCCCTCTCCAGGTGCTGCTGGCGGCCGCTCTCTTGGCCTCCGGGGCCCGATTGTTGGTGTAGTCATGTGCGAGGGCGGCCGTAGCAGTGGACCCCTTTGGCTTCTGGTTTCGGATGAACTGGCGGAGATCCTCAGGGCAGTTCCACAAGAGTTGCTCCGTGATGAACAAGTCCAGGATCTCCGGTCCGGTGGTAAGCTGCAGGCCTTGGGTCCTGTGGTCGGCAGCTCGGGCAAGTGCCCGCTGGTGGTCAGCCCAGGAGTCCTTTGGTCCCTGCAGGCTTCGGAACTTCTTGCGGTAGGACTCCGGAGTGAGGTAGTACTGTTGGATCAGGGCCCGCTTGATGGTGTCATAGCCCTGATCTGCCTCAGCAGGCAAGTCCCCAAGGATTTCCAGGGCCTTACCCCTTAAATGGGGGGTCAGGTATTTGGCCCACTGATCCTTGTCCAGATGGTGCTGCAGGCAAGTCCGTTCAAAAGCAGTCAGGAAAGAGTCCAAGTCTCCATCCTTCTCCAGCACTGGGAAGTCCTCAACACGGACCTTTGGAAGTTTGGTGTCTCGAAGGTCACGGGTGGCTGATGAGGGCCGGAGCTGAGCTAGCTGCAGCTGGTGGTCACGCTCTCTGCCTGTTGCTGTCGCTCTTCACGCGCTGCTTGCCGCTCCGCAGCTTCACGCGCTGCCTGCCGCTCTGCCCTGCGCTCTGCCATGAGTTCCTTGTAGCCCTCCCGGTCTCCAGAGATTCCAAAAAAGTCAAATGACCCAAATTCTCATGAAACATTAAATTCTTTATTATTTTATTAAACAAACACACAAGAAAAATATTAAAAAGATGGATAATGATATAAAAATATCCTGGGTTCAACAAGTGTTAATTTTTATTTTTTTTTATTTTTTTTAAATATTGTACATAATAAATTCATACAGGTTCATAACACAGTTTTTTTTAACAAATTTTTGTACATATGTTTTTGTGAGGTTGGTCTCCTGAAAAAGTATTCAACCCCTAATCCGCCCGCATCGAGGTCAATTATAATATATAATTTGTGATCTATCGGAAAGTGCTAGTGCATTAGCATACAGCTAAAAATAAACAATTTGAGAGACCAAAGATACATGAGATGAATGAGGGGTTGAATAGTTTTGTTTAGAGGTAGAAATAATCTGCTTATTCCAATGAATCTATGCAGAGTTATTATTTCTGAGGCAAGCCATAAAAAACTGCATCAGAAAAAATTATCTCTGTAAGCACTCACGTTGTCACAGGAATTGCTGAAAAACTCTTTGTAAACAAATGCCCATTATACCTATGCATCTACTGTATATTAAGAGTTAACAGAGCAAAGTTCAATCTGTTATATAGTTAACAGGAATAGTATTACATCAGCATGTTACTAGGCAGGCCATATAACATCATGCCATAAACACTGATGTGATAAGAGCAATACTATTCAAGCAGGTATATTAAGGGTTAACAGAGCAGGATTCCGTCTTGTTGCAGGAGTTGAATTACAACAGCATGTTACTAGGCAAAGGGCGCATATCATTAAGCCATAGACACTGATGTGATCAGAGCAATACTTATCAAGCAGGCAGATTAAATCAACATTTTGTCAAACAGATCATACAGAGCGGTGATGAACCAAAGCATAAATATAGATCTTACATAAGAACCCCAGGATCACCCTTAACGATCGTTTCGTCTCTTCCTCAGAAGGGGTGAAGTCTGGTAAGGCACACAGTCTATTTAAGGCTGGGTTCACACATAGCGACAGCGATAACGACGTCGCTGTTACGTCACCATTTTCTGTGACGTAACAGCGACCTAGTAAGTCGTTGTTATGATCGCTGCTTAGCTGTCAAACACAGCGACGCAGCAACGATCATAACGTCGCTACATGTGCAGAGAGCAGGGAGCTGCGCACACTGCTTAGCACTGGTTCCCTGCACTCCTAGCTACAGTACACATCGGGTTAATTACCTGATGTGTACTGCAGCTACATGTGCAGAGAGCAGGAGCCGGCAGCACAGGCAGCGTGAGAGCTGCAGAGGCTGGTAACTAAGGTAAATATCGGGTAACCACCTTGGTTACCCGATGTTTACCCTGGTTACAGCTTACTGCAGCTGCCAGATGCCGGCTCCTGCTCCCTGCTCGCTTCATTCCGTCGCTCTCTCGCTGTCACACACAGCGATCTGTGCGTCACAGCGGGAGAGCAACAATAAAAAAACGAACCAGGGCTGTGTGTAACGAGCAGCAATCTCACAGCAGGGGCCAGATCGCTGCTCAGTGTCACACACAGCGAGATCGCTAATGAGGTCACTGCTGCGTCACAAAAACCGTGACTCAGCAGCGATCTCAGCAGCGAGCTCGCTGTGTGTGAAGCACCCCTAAGTAACAGCTGTCCAATGACACGCAGATTACTGATAGCAGCGGCTGTGAAGCGCTTATCATGGAAAGCAGGAGAGTTCAAAGCACCTGGGTCAGCGTCCTGCAGCCATGGAAACGTCCCCTGGTAAACCAGGGAGTGCGTCCATGAACCACGTGAGGACGCCTCACCATAGAAACCAGACAACACTGCTGCCCAGGGAAGCGCAAGCGCTCTAAGGATTTTTTTATACTTAGAAGTTAACCATAGGAATGCCAGTTATATCAGTGAATCTGAATAGATCCATGGTATGAAGTAAATTTATATGGATTAATGCAATGCAGCACTCATGAAACGGACTCTATTTATATAAAGATTTAATAGTGACATATACTAATGTGATTTATATAAATTAAATACAATAAAGTCTAACTGAAACAGACTCATCCATGGATCTAGACTATATATGTGGATATAAAGAAATGTGACAGTGATAAAGAAAATGTGACGGTACAAAAGTGCAAGGTGAGCAAAAAAGTATAGTGAATGAAACAATGAATAAATGTTATACTTACTTATGCAAATTCATTCAATTTCTAAAAGACAAAATTTAGCTGGATATGGACAAACACACAAAAAATGTGCAAAATATGCAAAATTTACAAATACATGTGAAAAAATGTATATAAAAAGTGTATACAAAATGTATATTTTTTATATAAAAATATATCTATATTGTGAACCTAAATACAAGAGACCACCTACACAGCCACATTGCACAATCCTAAATTACATAAAATTATATAATTTCCCAAGGTAAGAGGGGAAGGAATGGAAGGGGGGGAAAAAAAGCCTGGAGTCGGGCCATAGCCATTTGTAGAAGGGCATCCGAGCCTGCCAGGCTCAGTGGATTGGCGAGTGGTGATCTGCGGCACGCTGCAGAGCCTGGTGATTCACTGTCCATTGCAGAGCGGAGGGCTGGCATCTGGCTCCCTGAGGACATTTGGGTGGGCTCCTCCTCATCTTGTCCATAACTGCCAGGTTGTGCGCTGTCCTCTGCAGAACGGCTCTCTGGCGTCGGGCTCCTGGAGGACTCGTCGTCAACATCCTCATTGTTGTCCACAGCAGTCTTCTACCTCCTCGCCTCTGGCCAGAGCATCGGCCATTTCATTAGCTTTGCTCCTGGTGTTATCAGCCATTGTTGCAGACTTTGGTCACTGACACCTGATGCGCCCACACACCTTACTGTATATGCACTCTGACACTCTAGTGTTGGTCTAGTCTGAAGACCCCAGCAGCCACAGCTGCTACTGGCAGTCTTTAGTGTCTGGGAGTATGGGTCTCACACTCACACGCACTATTATCTCGATCCCACCGCTTGCCACCAATATGTCACGATCGGGGGGGTAACAAGCGGGCATCACACCCCTCCTCTATACCTCCCGACCGACAGACAGAGCACGTGATGCGCTCTCTAGCGCCCCTCTTATAGTCAGGCCAATTATGGAATTGCCCGAAAATAAGCAAGGAGGCCGCTATTCTCCTATGCCGAGGATTGAAGGGTTCCCGGTGAGAGTGAGGTATATATTCCTCCTGACCTCAGCGGACGGAATATATGAAAACCACCTTTAATCTCACCGGCTGCCCCACAATGATCCTTGGCACAAACTCGCTGCCACCATCCGATTTACGGTAACAATTAAGCCGAACACACAGACGTGGGATTCAAGATCGAGATAACAGAACAGCCCAAGATTAATTATATAATTTAATCAGCCTAAGGCACACTAGAAACTACAATATATACAATAGGGAATCTACAGAATATACAGTTAGGTCAGAGTACATTTACAGGCAAGATATGGGTTACAAACAGGCATACAGTTCAAGCAGTTACCTTGTGCGTCTGGCCACAGGGGGGCGCTGATAGACCAGGTTTCCGGAACTCCCTCACAGGTCTTTCCCGACCAGACCCCCGAGCAAAGAACAAGCTAAAATGTCCGAACTGTGGTTATCAACCTGGCCGAATCCCTGTCCCCCTCCTACCTCTGTGACCTCACAGGGAACCACTGCCACTCCCCCGGCTTTGAGTCAGGATAAAATTCCCAAGGGATTATTAATCATAACTTTGCCTGGGAACATTGTAGGCGGACGCCAATGCTCTCATTTTGACAGTTATGAATTTAGCTGCAAAACGAGAGTACTCATGGCTTGTCTGCTAGTTCCCCACTGGCCGATATCACGCCTGGGGTACTTCCCAAGGTCCCACTCCCATAAAAAAGGTGTGCCAGCATCGTCCGCATGCGGAGACACCATTTTTATGGTTGCCGTATTTATCGGATGTACGTCTCGCGAGATATTAACCATATTTTACCGGAGTCGTTCTGTCTGGTGGCTTCAATGGCCTGGTAATGAGATAGGAACTCTTGTTACAGGGTCACAGCAGGGGGTCGTCCTGTGTCCTTTGTTCACAACTCATCTAATCTCCATATCACAGGAGATTGCCTCTGCTGTGTGAATGGGATGTGACACCTCTCCAGATGTTGGACATCTGAGAAGGAGAAGGGGGGGGGGGGTGCTACCACGGAGTGATGAGAGCGATTATGACTGGAAATCATAATTCCTCTTCATATGCCAGGATTTACCTCACAGAAGGGTTTAAAGTTCATCAGCAATTTCTCAGTTTTCGAAAAAAAAATTACAAAACCATTTTTTTAGGGACCACATCACATTTGAAGTGACTTTGAGAGGACTAGGTGACAGAAAATACCCAAAAGTGACACCATTCTAAAAACTGCACCCCTCACATTGCTTAAAATTACATACAAAAAGTTTATAAATCCTTTAAGTGCTTCACAGGAACCAAAGCAATGTGGAAGGAAAAAATGATTTTTTTAAATTTTTTTTCAACACAAAAATGTTACTTAAAACATAAAAGTTTGCATTTTCACAAGGATATCAGGAAAAAATGCACCATAAAATGTATTGTGCAATTTCTCCTAAGTACCCCATATGTGGTGGACATCAATTGTTTGGGCGCACTGCAGGGCTCGGAAGGGAAGGAGCTTCATTAGAATTTTTGAAAGCAAAATTAGCTAAAACCATTAGCGGACACCATGTCGCGTTTGGAGAGTCCCTGATGTGCCTAAACTGTGGAGCTCCCCCACAAGTGACTACATTTTGGAAACTAGCAAACAAAAGGAGGAAAGGAGATGAAGCACGATTTGTTGCAAAATACATTTTATTCAATAAAAATCAAGTAGAAAAGTACTATAAGCAACATGTAATATATACAATAGGTCCTCGGTGAGTGTGGAAAGGGGGTAGTAGAAAAAAGGGGGGAAAAATGAGGTAAATAAAATTACCACACAGAACCAGCCACAATTATTATGCGTATAATAGATGTAATATTTGTGTTAAAATTTACACACCAGTATGGTACTGAATTAAATAAAGTGGCAAACTAAAGGGGGCACATACTGAGAGGATTATATATGTACCTGCAGTCTGGCATATGAAAAAATGTGCCCCACATGAGAGAACCAAAATGGTCTATACACAGAGTGTAAAATTCCCTGACACATGCACAGCCCTGCCACAAGAAACACACCGCAAGTGTGAAGTTGGAGTGAGACAAATAGAAGTAAGTGGTAAATGCCCAAGGCTAGGAAACTGTGCAGGTGAATGGAGAGCACTATGTAAATGACCAGAAAGGACTCATGCAATACCTCTACCTGGTGGTGTAGTGGGAGGCTGGTTCTGGTGGTAAGATAACCTCTTGACAGCTGTTTCGCAGCACGCTTTCTCAAAAGGAAGTGTGATGTATGCGGTGAGAAACCAGCTATATTGGGACCAAGGAAGTGAAAACAATCAATCCTGATTGCAGTTGATGTAGTGCGCGTGCGCTAGCAGCCGAGATCGGGCAGCAGCGAGGGACGGAAACACTGCTGCTTTGGAAACTAGACCTCTCAAGGAATTTATCTAGATGGTTGGTGAGCACCTGGAACAGGTGGGCTTCACAGAATTTTATAAGCTGTGAAAATGAAAAATGTAATTTTTAAACCACAAAAATGTTGCGTTAACGCCAAATTTTGCAAATAACCTAGAGTAATAGGAGATAGTGAACCATACAAATTATTGTGCAATTTCTCCTGACTAATGCAGGAAAGAAGAAGAAGGGAAAGAGTACCACATTGGAGTGCAGATTTAGTTGGAATGGTTTGTTTTGCCATGTCACATTGGTAGAGCCCCTGAAATGCCAAAACAGCAGAAATCTCCCACAGTGACCCCATTTTACAAACTGTACCCCTCAATGAATTCATTCAGAGGTGCAGTGTGCAAACAAATTTTATACTATTGGGCGGTAAACAAAAATAATTACATTTTTACAACTAAAATGTTGTGCTAACCCCAAATTTCCAATTTGCACATGGGGAATAGGTAAAAAATGTCCTATAATGTGTTACACAATTTCTCCTGAACATGACAATACCCCACATGTCATTGTACAGTAGTGTTTGGCCGCACGACAGGTCGGTCTCAGAGAGGAAGGAGCACCATTTGATTTTTTGAAACACAGATTTTCCTAGAATAGTTTGTGGACACCATTTGCAGAGTCCCCATGTGCGAGAAAAGAAGAAATCCCCCTCAAGTGACCACATTTTGGAAATTTCACCCCTCTGGGAATTCATCTACAGGAGTAGTAATGATTTAGTCTCTAGGGTACGTGCCAGCGATCAGCACATGCCATGTTCTGGATGTGGAGTGTATTCACCTGCAGAGACACAAGTGCACTACTCAGGAGGCGGCAGCTGCCCATGCCCACGATCAGGGTTTGGGGCACTGTGGACTTTCGCTCTGTTTTCCCAGCTGGGAACACTCGCGTCTCTGCAGCATAAATTGACATACTGCATCTAGGGAAGCAGCTCCACAGGTCAGTTTACGAAGTATAGAAAAGAAGTACAGTGGGCATTGGATTTATATCAGTCCATCCACTGTGCTTGTACCGCACAATGCAGTGGTTTGGACACAGCAAAAATACGGAGCATCCAATATGCTGCTATTCCTTATTGTGGGCAAGCACCCTTAAAGGTAATCCCGATGCAAGCACTTAGCGTAGAGCACAGGATAAATATGAGCCGTGCCGTACTGCGTTCTTTTAAAGACAGAATGAACAAATCAACAACAGTTGAACTATTGGCTTTCTTTATTTATTTTTTACACCATTCGCCATGTAGTATAGGTGATTAGGTGGCTGTATTCCTCTGGTACTAAAAAACGCTTTTTACAAAATAAAGTTTTTTTGCATCACCAGATTTTGAAGGCTATAGTTTTTTTTTTATTCTGACATGTGAGGACTTTTTTTGTGGGATAAGTTGGAGTTTTTATTGATACCATTTTTGGCCATAATTTTTGATCGCTTTCTATTCCACTTTTTGTGAGGCAGAATCAAGAAGAAACAGCAACTCAGGAATAGGGGGTTTTTTAACGTTGTTTACAGTGCTGTAAAAGTGATAAGATAGATTTATTCTCCAGGTCAGTATTATTACAGAGATACCATATTTATACAAGTTTTTTTGTTTTGCTGCTTTTATACCATAAAAACTATTTTGCACGGAAAAAATCAGTTTTTGCATTGCTGTATTTTGACAGCTATAACATTTTTATTTGTTGGCTGATAAAACTGTATGGTGGCTTGTTTTTTTGCGGGTGAAATGATGTTTTCATCTGTACCAGTTTTATTTATATATAACTTTTTGATCACATTTTATTCCACTTTTTTGTCAGCTATATGTTAAAAAGACATTGTTTTTGCTATGTTTTTTTTTTTTTTATCGTGTACACTGAAGGGGTTAGCTCGGGTTGTTATGGACGTGGCAATACCAAATATGTGTACTTATTTGTTTATTTTATTTTTTTACACAAATTTAATTGGACTATTTTTATTATTTTTCTTCTTTATTTTCAGATTTTTTTTAAATAACGTGTTTTTCCAAAAATAAGACCTCCATCAAAAATAAGCCCTAGCAGGGATTTTCAGCATTTTCGGAGCAAAGTTTAAATATAAGCCCTCCCCTGAAAGAAGGGAATTTTGTTACTTACCGTAAATTCCTTTTCTTCTAGCTCTTATTGGGAGACCCAGACGATTGGGGTATAGCTACTGCCTCCGGAGGCCACACAAAGCACTACACCAAAAAGTGCAAGGCCCCTCCCCTTCTGGCTATACCCCCCCGTGGTATCACGGGTTCTCCAGTTTTAGTGCCAAAGCAAGAAGGAGGAAAGCCAATAACTGGTTTAAACAAATTAACTCCGAGTAACATCGGAGAACTGAAAAACCGTTCAACATGAACAACATGTGTACCCGCAAACAACAAAAAAATCCCGAAGGACAACAGGGCGGGTGCTGGGTCTCCCAATAAGAGCTAGAAGAAAAGGAATTTACGGTAAGTAACAAAATTCCCTTCTTCTTCAGCGCTCTATTGGGAGACCCAGACGATTGGGACGTCCAAAAGCTGTCCCTGGGTGGGTAAAGAAATACCTCATGTTAGAGCTGCAAAACAGCCCTCCCCTACGGGGGTGTCACTGCCGCCTGCAGGACTCTTCTACCTAAGCTGGCATCCGCCGAAGCATAGGTATGCACCTGATAATGCTTGGTGAAAGTGTGCAGACTCGACCAGGTAGCTGCCTGGCACACTTGTTGAGCCGAAGCCTGGTGTCGTAATGCCCAGGACGCACCCACGGCTCTGGTTGAGTGGGCTTTTAGCCCTGAAGGAACCGGAAGCCCCGCAGAACGGTAGGCCTCTAGAATTGGTTCTTTGATCCATCGAGCCAGGGTGGCTTTAGAAGCCTGCAACCCCTTGCGCGGACCAGCGACAAGGACAAAAAGTGCATCGGAACGGCGCATGGGCGCCGTGCGGGAAATGTAGATTCTGAGTGCTCTCACCAGATCCAGCAAACGTAAGTCCTTTTCATACCGGTGAACCGGATGAGGACAAAAGGAAGGCAAGGATATATCCTGATTAAGATGAAACGAGGAGACGACCTTAGGGAGAAACTCCGGAATGGGGCGCAGCACTACCTTGTCCTGGTGGAACACCAGGAAGGGAGCCTTGGATGACAGAGCTGCCAGCTCCGACACTCGCCGAAGCGATGTGATCGCAACAAGAAACGCCACTTTCTGTGACAGGCGAGAAAAGGAAACTTCCTTCAGAGGCTCGAAAGGCGGCTTCTGGAGAGCAACTAGTACCCTGTTCAGATCCCATGGATCTAACGGCCGCCTGTACGGGGGCACAATATGACAGACCCCCTGCAGGAACGTGCGCACCTTAGGAAGACGTGCTAGACGCTTCTGAAAAAACACGGATAGTGCCGATACTTGCCCTTTAAGGGAGCTGAGCGACAAGCCCTTTTCTAACCCCGATTGCAGGAAAGAAAGAAAAGTGGGCAATGCAAATGGCCAGGGAGACACTCCCTGAGCGGAACACCAGGATAAGAAAATCTTCCACGTTCTGTGGTAGATCTTAGCAGACGTCGACTTTCTAGCCTGTCTCATTGTGGCTACAACTCCTTGGGATAATCCTGCAGACGCTAGGATCCAGGACTCAATGGCCACACAGTCAGGTTCAGGGCCGCAGAATTCTGATGGAAAAACGGCCCTTGGGACAGTAAGTCTGGTCGGTCTGGAAGTGACCACGGTCGGCCGACCGTGAGATGCCACAGATCCGGATACCACGATCTCCTCGGCCAGTCTGGGGCGACGAGTATGACGCGGCTGCAATCGGATCTGATCTTGCGTAAGACTCTGGGCAAGAGTGCCAGAGGCGGGAATACGTATGGGAGCCGGAACTGCGACCAATCTTGTACTAAGGCGTCTGCCGCCAGAGCTCTTTGATCGCGCGACCTCGCCATAAATGCCGGGACCTTGTTGTTGTGCCGGGACGCCATTAGGTCGACGTCCGGCACTCCCCAGCGGCGACAGATTTCCTGAAACGCGTCCGGGTGAAGGGACCATTCCCCTGCGTCCATGCCCTGGCGACTGAGGAAGTCTGCTTCCCAGTTTTCGACGCCTGGGATGTGAACCGCGGATATGGTGGATGCTGTGTCTTCCACCCACATTAGAATGCGCCGGACTTCTTGGAAGGCTTGCCGACTGCGCGTCCCTCCTTGGTGGTTGATGTATGCCACCGCTGTGGAGTTGTCCGACTGGATTCGGATCTGCTTTCCTTCCAGCCACTGTTGGAAGGCTAGTAGGGCAAGATACACTGCCCTGATTTCCAGAACATTGATCTGAAGGGTGGACTCCTGCGGAGTCCACGTTCCCTGAGTCCTGTGGTGGAGAAAAACTGCTCCCCACCCTGACAGACTCGCATCTGTCGTGACCACTGCCCAGGATGGGGGCAGGAAGGATCTTCCCTGAGACAATGAGGTGGGAAGGAGCCACCATTGTAGCGAGTCCTTGGCCGTCTAGCATTCAGGCTGAGTTGGCATGTCTCTTGAGAGGGTGCCTTGACCAGTAGATCGTCTAGGTAAGGGATCACCGAGTGTCCCTGAGAGTGCAAGACTGCTACCACTGCCGCCATGACCTTGGTGAAGACCCGTGGGGCTGTCGCCAGACCGAATGGCAGAGCTACGAACTGAAGATGGTCGTCTCCTATCACAAAACGTAGAAAACGTTGATGTTCTGTAGCAATTGGCACGTGGAGATAAGCATCTTTGATGTCTATTGAGGCAAGGAAGTCTCCTCGAGACATTGAGGCAATGACAGATCGTAGGGTTTCCATCCGGAACCGCCTGGCGTGCACATGTTTGTTGAGCAGTTTTAGGTCCAGAACAGGACGGAATGAGCCGTCCTTTTTTGGAACCACAAAGAGATTGGAGTAAAACCCTCGACCCTGTTCCTGAGGAGGGACAGGGATCACTACTCCTTCCGCTCTTTGGGAGTCCACCGCCTGCCGCAGAGCATCTGCTCGGTCTGGATGTGGGGAGGTTCTGAAGAATCGGGCTGGAGGACGAGAACTGAACTCGATTCTGTACCCGCGAGACAAAATGTCTGTCACCCACCGGTCCTTGACCTGTGACAGCCAAATGTCGCAAAAGCGGGAGAGCCTGCCCCCGACCGGAGATTCGGCGGGAGGGGGCTGGAAGTCATGAGGTAGCCGCTTTGGAAGCGGTTCCTCCATTTGCTTTCTTGGGGCGTGCGTGAGCCCGCCAGGAATCTGAGTTTCTTTGCGTCCTCTGAGACCCTTTGGACGAGGTAAATGGTGTCTTGCCCGAACCTCGAAAGGACTGAAACCTCTGCTGCCACTTTTTGTGCTGAGGTTTGCTTGTTCTGGGCTGGGGTAAAGAAGAGTCTTTACCCTTGGACTGCTTAATGATGTCAGCCAATGGCTCGCCAAACAGTCTATCTCTAGATAAAGGCAAGCTGGTTAAACATTTTTTGGAACCAGCATCTGCCTTCCAGTCCCTTAACCACAAGGCTCTGCGCAAAACTACCGAATTGGCGGACGCCATTGAGGTGCGGCTGGTAGATTCTAGGACCGCATTGATAGCGTAAGACGCAAACGCAGACATCTGCGAGGTAA
This sequence comes from Anomaloglossus baeobatrachus, assembly GCF_048569485.1. Taxonomy (NCBI): domain Eukaryota; kingdom Metazoa; phylum Chordata; class Amphibia; order Anura; family Aromobatidae; genus Anomaloglossus; species Anomaloglossus baeobatrachus. The sequence continues at coordinate 115,102 of NW_027442412.1, forward strand.
GGGACGCCACTTGTGGCACTGCTGGATGTATGATAGCATCCACTTTTGCTAAACCAGCTGAAATAGCCTGGAGAGCCCATACGGCTGCGAATGCCGGAGCAAACGACGCGCCGATAGCTTCATAGACAGATTTTAACCAAAGGTCCATCTGTCTGTCATTGGCATCTTTAAGTGAAGCGCCATCCTCCACTGCAACTATGGATCTAGCTGCAAGTTTGGAAATCGGGGGGTCTACCTTTGGACACTGGGTCCAGCGCTTGACCACATCAGGGGGGAAAGGATAACGTGTATCCCTAGAACGTTTAGAGAAACGTCTTTCTGGGTGAGCGTCGTGTTTCTGGATTGATTCTCTGAAGTCAGAGTGATCCAACAAAGCACTCAATTTACGCTTGGGATAGAGGAAACAAAACTTCTCCTGCTCTGCAGCTGCCTCTTCTGCTGAAGGGGCTGGGGGAGAAATATCTAACAGCCTATTGATGGCTGAGATGAGGTCGTTTACCATGGCGTCCCCATCAGGGGTATCCAGGTTGAGAGGGGTTCCAGGAGTGGATTCCTGATCACTCTCTTCAGACACCTCACAGGGAGACTGATTGCGCTGAGACCCTGAGCAGTGTGATGACGTTGAGGGTCTTTCCCAGCGAGCTCGCTTAGGGTGGCTGGGGCTATCATCTGAGTCATAATCCTCAGCTTGTGAAGCCGGGGACCCCCTTGTAGTCTGGATTGGATCCAGCTGAGGGGGGCCAGAGGACAGAGACCTCGCCGAGTCCAAAGACTGAGCCCCAGACATGGATTGCAAAGTTTCAAGGATTTTTGTCATAGTCACAGACATTCTATCAGCAAAAACTGCAAAGTCTGTCCCTGGCGCCGGGGCAGAACTTACAAGCGTCTCAGCCTGGGTCACTACCTCTCCGGACTCCGGCTGGCGAAGCAGCACCGGATCGGAGCATTGCACACAATGGGGGTCATCGGAGCCTGCTGGTAGAGCAGCCCCACATGCAGCACACGCAGTGTACACAGCCCTAGCCTTGGCAGCCTTGCGTTTTGTGGATGACATGTTGCTGCTTCCTCAGAGCGATCTGGGTATCCAGCCAGGAAGCGACCTCACAGTGCAAGAAATAAATAAATATATATATCTGGTGACACAGTACACCAATACACACTGAGGCACTAGAGGGGCCAGCTGAAATGCCGCTTACCGCCCGCTTAAGAGCGGGTGTGTGGTCGCCAAAAGCCCCCTAGTCCAGGTCTCCCAGAGCCTTGCGTCCTTCCTCCAGCCAGACTGCATGTAATGGCTGCCGGCGTCCTGGGAGAGGAGGGGGGGCGGGCCCTGGGCGTTCCTGGCTAAGAGCGGGAAGCCTGCTTCCCTCTGTGCCTAGTGAGAGGGCTGGAGCATGTAAATCAGGCTCCAGCCCTCGTCGCTGCTGCGAAACAGCGTCTCTCCCCTACCCTGATTGACAGGGTGGGGGCGGGAACGAAGCGGAGCTAGGCCGCAAAAAGCCGGGGACTAAAGTTATAAACGCCGCCGCCGTAAAAGCGCGGTCGGCGTGTCCCCGGCGCACCACAAGTCACAGCAGCGCCGCCCGGTCCAGTGGGGGTCGGCGCTGCGTTCCCACAACACAAAGTCCCCCAGTAAACTGTAGGAACACTAACTCCAACGTTACGGTCCCCGGCGCACTACAACACCCAGCCAGCCCGGAGTGTGTCTGTGCCTGCCGGGGACACAGAGTACCTGTATGATGCAGGGCCTTGTCCCTGATTGTACTCCTGCTCCATATCCATCAGGTTCAACTGGGTCTGTGGATGGAGCCCGGCGTCAGAGCTTAGAGGCCGGCAGGATCCCACTTCCACAGAGCCCTACAAGGGGATGTGGAAGGAAAGCAGCATGTGGGGCTCCAGCCTCTGTACCAGCAATAGGTACCTCAACCGTACAACACCATCCACGGGTGAGACGGGAGCATGCTGGGGGCCCTATATGGGCCCTCTTTTCTTCCATCCGAAATAGTCAGCAGCTACTGCTGACTAAAATCTGTGGAGCTATGTATGGATGTCTGACCTCCTTCGCACAAAGCTTGAAAACTGGAGAACCCGTGATACCACGGGGGGGTATAGCCAGAAGGGGAGGGGCCTTGCACTTTTTGGTGTAGTGCTTTGTGTGGCCTCCGGAGGCAGTAGCTATACCCCAATCGTCTGGGTCTCCCAATAGAGCGCTGAAGAAATCAGCCCTAGTCACTGATCAATAATGAAGTGTCCGTGCAGCTAAAAAAGATACTGCAGGACACTTCATTATAGACAGCGGGCACGCCATAATCATACTCCCCAGACGCCAAGCAGATGACCTGCAGTGATCGCACACCCGCACACATTCATATCTCACACACACAATCAGATCTCACAGACAAACCAGATCTCACACACAAACATCCGATCTCACACACAGACATAGGATCACACACACAAACATCGGATCACACACAAACATCAAATCACATACACAAACATCAGATCACACACACATTGGATCGCATATATACTCACCACATTCAGCGACACCGATCTCTTCTCGCCGGCAGAATCCTGAAAGGCAGTGCGGTGGAGCGCAAGGACCTGCAGAACAGGACCTGCGGCAGGACACGTGACTCCCTCCCGGTTGCGCTGGATGTGATGTGTGCGATCTGCTGTGTGTGTGCGCGATCGGCTGTGTGTGTGCGCGATCGGCTGTGTGTGTACGCGATCGGCTGTGTGTGTGCGCGATCGGCTGTGTGTATACGCGATCGGCTGTGTGTGTACGCGATCGGCTATGTGTGTACGCGATCGGCTGTGTGTACGCGATCGGCTCTGTGTGTGACCAGCTGTGTGTGTCTGCGATCTGATTAGTGTGTCTGCGATCTGCTGTGTCTGCGATCTGCTGTGTGTGTGTGTGTGTGTCAGCCAGCAGCAGGGGAGGACAGCGTGCAGCTTCCACCAGAGATCACAGGAGGACCTGGGAGCCACTCAGACGTCCGGTCTGGTAATATGAGTCTCCTGGGAAGTGGGGGGGGTCTGCTTTTTTGGGGCGTTAACGTACCCCCCAACCGTGTTTCTCCAAAAATAAGACCACCTCCAAAAATAAGCCCTAGTGCTTTTTTGTGGGGCAAAAAAAATATAAGACAAGTTGATTCCAATGCTGAAAGAAGTGGGCGAAATAGAGGTATATCTTATACCTTGGTTACGGCCCAGGCTGAATTGCATTGATTTTTGTCCTTCCCTAATAATTTGATGTTCTCATGCCTAACCCCCTAGTGATTTTAACGGAGTCAATAAATGGGAAGTTTTACGTTATACATCTATTTGGCCCAGTTCAAGTTAGTGCAACCACAAAGAAAAAAGAGCGATGAGACATCTTATCATGAAATTTTTATTTTTATTAATATTAATAATCAAGTGGGAAAAGAGAGACAACATTCAATATGGGTGCACAGACCCCAATACCCAGTTAGCCCAGGAGGGTAATATTACATTTAGTTCACAATGTATGTCGCACAAAGAACCGGGGAATGGCGCCCACCCGACGGACGTTCGTTTCGGCAAGATGCAAGATTTATTTTTTTTTCAATAAATCAAATCATTTTTTAAAAAAAGTGTGGGATCCCCTGTATTTTTCATGACCAGCCAAGGTTTAGCAGACAGCTGATGGTTGCAGCCTGCAACTGCCGCCTATCCTGTGCTGGATATGAAAAATGAAGGGTACTCTAGAAAACAACAAAAAAAATTTAACAAAAAAACTAAAAAAAAAAAACAGCTGGCCATCCCTCTCTATCAAGCTATTCTGTTATTTATTTCTATCTATTCTATCTGTTCTTTCTTATTATCTATTCTATCTGTTCTAGCTATCTATCTATCTATCTGTCCATCCACCTATCCATCCATCCATCCATCCATCCATCTATCTATCTGTCCATCCATCTATCCATCCATCCATCCATCCATCTATCCATCTATCCATCTGTCCATGTATCCATCTATCCATCCATCCATCCATCCATCTATCCATCTATCCATCTGTCCATGTATCCATCCATTCATCCATCCATCCATCCATCCATCTATCTATCCATCTATCCATCTATCCATCTGTCCATGTATCCATCTATCCATCTATCTATCTATCTATCTATCTGTCTATCTATCTATCATCCATCCATCTATCTAATTCACTATCAATTCTATCTATCTATCTATCTATCTATCTCTCTATCTATCCATCCATCCATCTATCTCTCTAATTCTCTATATATTCTAGCTATCTATCTATTATCCAATCCTATCTTTGTTTCTACTTTAAAAAATGCATTAACAAAAACACGGTAAAAAGACGTCAAAAACGTACTTTTTTTGGGCCACAAGCTGCATTTTCTGAAACCACAGGGAAAAAAGATGCAGTCAAGATGCAATCAGAAAAAAGATGCCGTGTGTGAAGACAGCCTTAGGCCGGTTTCACACTTGCGATTGACTCGCACGAGTGCAATGTGAGAAAATCTCGCATTGCACTCGAACTAATGTTAATCAATGATGATCTGATCTGCTTTTTTTTCTCAGCTCAAATCGGACTGAGAAAATAATTGCAGCTTGCTGCGATTTTTAGAGTTTCTCGAGCGAGACTCTCCAATGCAGGTCTATGGGTGCGATAAAAAAACGGATGTCACACGGACCATCCTAGTGACATCCATTTTTCTAAATACAATCTATCATGTAGCACATAACACTGTAAATGCTCGTGTACATGACTGTAATGACTAATAGCTGCTGAGAAAAAAACGTATCACATACGGATTGAATACGGATTGCTTACGGACTACTATCATGAGAAAAATCACAGACTCGTATTGCAGACGGATCAACACTCGGATAGAGCTCATCCTACTTTCAGGCATGAGAATCGGACCTATTTATCGAACGCAAGTGTGACTCCAGCCTAAGGAAGAAAAAGGTCCAAGTGGTCATCCTAAGGCCGCTTTACATGCTACGACATCGCTAAAGCGATCTCGTTGGGGTCACGGAATTTGTGACGCACATCCGGCCGCTTTAGCAATGTCGTTGTGTGTGACACCTATAAGCGATTTTGAATTGTCGCAAAAACGTTCAAAATCGCTCATCGGTGACATGCCCCCCTATTCCCAATTATCGTTGCTGCTGCAGGTCCGATGTTATTCGTCGTTCCTGCGGCAGCACACATCGCTATGTGTGACACCGCAGCAACGAGGAACCTCACCTTACCTGCGGCCGCCCGCAATGAGGAAGACGGTGGGCGGGATGTTATGTCCTGCTCATCTCCGCCCCTCTGCTTTGATTGGGCGGCCACTTAGTGACACTGCTGTGACGCCGAACGAACCGCCGAACGAACACATTTTTTTTGCGACTGAATATTTTTATACAGGGGCCCTTATACATTTATACCTTGCATATTTATAAATGCAATCTATTTATTAGTGCATTGTTTTTTAATATCGGTGAGATGGGTGAGGTGTTGCTCTGATTGTATAAATTCTTGGTATTTTTTCATGAATTGAGTATAATTTTCCTTTACTCCTCTCACCAATAATTTATGGTCAGAAATCCCCTCTGTGTCTGTGTTTTTCAAGTGATGTTTTTCTTGATTTTTTTGATGTTTTTTAGCTATTTGGATTAAATAAATGTTTTAAAAAAATATTTTGTAAGATAAAAACTATTTGATACAATATACTCTGATTTCTGTTTGTTTGTTGATTATCCAGTTAAGGTTGTTTCAGTCTGCGCCAGGGCCTTTAGAGACTGCACAGCTAAGGCCTCTAGCCTGTACAAGAAACGAGAGGGTCAGGTGCAGTAGAATTGAGATAGACCCTCTTTAAAGGGAACCAAACATCAGCATTTCCCTATATAAGGTGCAGCCAGTGCAGTACTGGCACCATCAGGCACAGTGTGTACATACCATCAGGGGGCAGCTCGGGTGTTTAGGCAGTGAAATCCAACTTTATAAAGTTTGAAAATTCATGCACTTTTTGATTGACGTGTGCACCTCTCTGCTAATATCAGGGCGGGTTATGCACGTTTATCCCCGCCCCCCCGCCGCCTGTTCCTCCCTCTCACTGGCCGTATGTAAATTTGTAATCTTCAGTTACACGGCGTCGGAGTTAGCGCCTGCGCATAGCGCTCATCTCCGGCGTCGTGTTTCTGAAGCCCACAGTATTATGGTGCATGAGAGGGCGACGCATGCGCCCTCGCTTCTTCAGATCTGTTGTGACTGCGGGAGCGCGCGGTCACAACAGGACTGGAGAACAGCTGATCTTACCCTGATTAGCTGCAGCAGACATCTCCTACGAGATCGTCTGCTGCAGCTAATCGGTAAGATCAGCTGTTCTCCAGTCCTGTTGTGACCGCGCGCTCCCGCGGACACAACAGATCTGAAGAAGCAAGGGCGCATGCGCCGCCCTCTCATGCACCATAATACTGTGGGCTTCAGAAACTCCGACGCCGTGTAACTGAAGAATATAAATTTGCATACGGCCAGTGAGAGGGAGGAACAGGTGGCGGGGGGGGCGGGGATACACGTGTATAACCCGCCCTGATATTAGCAGCAGAGGTGCACACGTCAATCAAAAAGCGCATGAATTTTCAAACTTTATAATGTTGAATTTCACAGCCTAAACATCCGAGCTGCACCCTGATGGTATGTACACACTGTGCCTGATAGTGCCAGTACTGCAC